>NC_142928.1:183420440-183465440 GCF_046866305.1 Octopus bimaculoides | reverse complement strand
ATTAATGATACTAACGATACAAGGTTACGTAAAATTGTAAAATTAATGAAATCACGGTGATACCTCGAAAAGAAAGAGAAAGCACCAGTGCATGTGAAAGAGAAAGGTTAAATCGCAACACTTATGGTTCTCGGAGAAATGAGCTTTTCAAAAGCTTCATAACCCACACATACAATAAATAAGATACCGGAATGGTTTTTTGATTTTTTTCTCTTTTTATCAAATACAGAAATTGAGGATTTCAAGCGCACTTCGAAAAACTACAACCGCGCCGTTGCTTGCTCCGTCTTTCTTCAACGTCCGCTGCTTGGAAGCGACTAGGGTCTGAAATTCTACCGGCTGCCAACAAAACGCATGTAGTAGAGAACTTTCAGTTTATTCATTAACCTTTTTACTATCTATTTTATTCGAAAATTATACTACTGAAGCGTTTTTCCTATATTTGTTTTTATATCTTATTCTTTCCTTTTCACCTTTTTCCTTTCATTTTTTTTTCGCTTTCGCTTCTTTGTCTTTTTCCTTTTATCTCTTTTTTTTTCTATTTTATTTTTCGTCTTCGCACTGTCGTCTGCAATTATAACATTTCTTTTATACTTTTCTCTTCTGAATGTGACCTACAGGATTAAACAGATAAATTCAGATCTACCTGTACGTAGTCATTCTCTCGAGACATTCGTCATATGATGCTTGATAAATGAATGAATAAATAAATGAATAAAAACAAAATTTAAAACCCTCCCCGTACAATCACGATAGAGAGAATAAGCGAAATAGAAGAATATATGTATTTGAGAGAATGAATGACTTTCTAAGACGTTATGAAACATTAACTGCTTTTAAACACCGAGTGAGATTCATAACAATTACAATAGTCCGGTATGAATCAGACACCAGTGAGTAACACTATTGATTCAACAAACAAGGATCCATCTTTTCCTGGAGACAAATTCAAACCTTATCATGCAAACAACGGGAAAAGGAAATATAATACTAAAAGAGAAAAACGACATAACGAGGCTAAATCAACAGTAGTTTAAAGGAAAATGAAGGATGAGGCGTGTATGTAATTTATATATGTAGGTGTGTATGTATCTCTCTCTCTCTCTCTCTATATATATATATATATATATATATATATATATGTATATGTATATATATATGTATATATATGTATATGTATATATATATGTATATATATATATATGTATATATATATATATGTATATATATATATATGTATATATATATATATATATATATATATATATATATATATATATATATGTATATATATATATATATATATGTATATATATATATATATATATGTATATATGTATATATATATATATATATATGTATATATATATATATATATATATATGTATATATATATATATATATATATATATATATATGTATATATATATATATGTATATATATATATATATATATATATATATATATATATATATTTATATACACACACAGTGTGTAGATATTTACGTGGCTTGTAAATATATATATATATATACGCGTATCTAACTATCTCTCTCGTTATATGTGTGTGTGTGTGTGTGTGTGTATACATACATATATGCATTGCGAGTGTGTATTTGTAATATATGTGTGTGCATGTATGTATAAATCTACGCGCACAAACATAATATATACAGACATGCCCGAGTGGCTAAGGTGGACTTTTGGGGCCGAGTATCATCTTTAAGTCATAGCTTCGTCTTAGTGAATGAAACTAGGTAGAGTGGGGAAAACTATATAGATGAACCGTACCTGTAAATTCAAAGGTCCAGCCTTCTTACTGTATCACGCTGGTTGTAAGTGAAAATTACGTTAAGCGTGCACGTGTCTGTGGAATAGTCTGCTGCTTACACGCTACTTCAATGACTCGGCTGTTGAGTTAATCGAACAACTGGACGTTCATATGCCGTTCTCGACAGAAGGGCTGGTCGTTATCGTCATCATCATCTATAATATCTGTGTGTGTATGTGTTTGCACTGGCGTCCGTCAGTCTTGTAGTATATGGAATGTGTCAGTGGAGTGGTGGATAGGGAGCAGCTTCTGAAAGATATATACGTATATATATTAAATAATGTGTGTGTGTGTCCATACATACACACGCATATTCACATCGACACACCACACATAAATTATGTGTGTGTTATAAATATATATATATATATATATATATATATATATAGTCAATCCAAACATAAACAAGCAAGAAAAAGCAACGCGAAGACTTAGGCGCAGACTGTGTGGTAAGAAGTTGGCTTCCCAATCACATGGCTCCGGGTTCAGTCCCATTGCATGGTACCTTGGGCAAATGTCATGTGAATGGGTTTGGTAGACGGAAACACACACACATAAATACATACATACACACACACACACACACGCACACATATATGCGTGTGTGTCTGTCTTTGTCGTCCCACCATCGCTTGACAACCGATGTTGGTGTATTTAAGTCCCCGTAACTTAGCAGTTCAGCAAAAGAGAAACCGACAGAATATAGTACTAGGCTTACAAAGAATAAGTCCTCTGGTCGATTTCTTCAACTAAAACCCTTTGAGGCAGTACTCCAGCATGGCCACAGTCAAATGACTGTAGCAAGTAAAAGAACAAAAGAATATTATCATATAAATATATATCTATACGTACATGAATATGTGTGTTATAAGTGCATGCATATATGTGTGTGTGTATATTCTTTTATTCTTTTATATGTTTTAGCCCTAAGGCTGTGGCCTTGCTGGGGCACTGCCAGTTTGTTGATCCGCTCAGTAGAATCGGATACCATTGCAACACATACTTAAGAAACGATCGTTAAAAGCAGGGTCTGGAAAATATGGAACACTTCACAAATCTGCGTATCATCCTTGTTGCAGGGGCCATGTTGATTGTCTCTGTATTTTCCCAATTTCAATATATGTACTGCCAAAGCAAGTGTATATATATATATTTATTATCAGTTAGCATCAATATTTTATATCACCTGCACTTGTAAGGTTGCTGAGAAGCTCACAAGGCAAGACCCCCTTCATTGAGGTTGGTGTAATATAGAGGGAAACAGGTTGCACCAGGTGTTGAGAAGTAAAGGATAGGAACGAATGTCTTACTGTGGAGGAGATGCATGGCTACGGTTACTCCCCAGCTGGAAAAGGAAAGAAGATGGTTGTGGTAAGGTGCCTGAACCTACCTTCAAGGTTCAAGAGGGTGAATATGAGGGAGATGGGGTCAGGACAGAGGATCAGGTAGGTTTGTAAGAATGTGGGATGAATGATAGATGGTAAGAAATAGGGAATATAAGATAGAGGTTGATGCAGTGAATAGCAAACAGGGGAGAGGACATGAACAATGGTGAAAACCAGTTTGGAAGAAAGCTGAAGGAAATAAGAATGGATCAGGGAGAAGGAGGTGATAAGAGGCAATCCAAAAAAATGTAGAGCAGGGAGCAACACTTTAATAAAACTGTACAGATGAGAAATGGGAAGATAATGAGAAGTTTGGGGAGAAAGGGAAAGGTACTTAGTGACACAGGTGGAGATCAGAGATACGTAGGAGTGAATATTATTATTATTATTATTTACTCTTTTACTTGTTTCAGTCATTTGACTGCGGCCATGCTGGAGCACCGCCTTTAGCCAAGCAAATCGACCCCAGGACTTATTCTTTGGATGCCTAGTACTTATTCTATCGGTCTCTTTTTGCCAAACCGCCAAGTTACGGGGACGTAAACACACCACCATCGGTTGTCAAGCGATATTGGGGGGGGACAAACACAGACACACAAACATACACACACACACAAACATACACACACATACATATATATATATATATATATATATATATATATATATACATATATCATCATCATCATCATCATCGTTTAACGTCCGCTTTCCATGCTAGCATGGGTTGGACGATTTGACTGAGGACTGGTGAAACCGGATGGCAACACCAGGCTCCAGTCTAATTTGGCAGAGTTTCTACAGCTGGATGCCCTTCCTAATGCCAACCACTCAGAGAGTGTAGTGGGTGCTTTTACGTGTCACCCGCACGAAAACGGCCACGCTCGAAATGGTGTCTTTTATGTGCCACCCGCACAAGCCAGTCCAGGGGCACTGGCAACGATCTCGCTCGAAAATCCTACGGGAGCCAGTCAGGCGGTACTGGCAACGGCCACGCTCAAAATGGTGCATCTCATGTGCCACCCGCACAAGAACCAGTCCAGGGGCACTGGCAACGATCTTACTTGGCTTGCCGGGTCTTCTCACGCACAGCACATTTGATGATGATGATGATATATGACAGGCTTCTTTCAGTTTCCGTCTACCAAATCCACTCACAAGGCTTTGGTCGGCCCGAGGCTATAGCAAAAGACACTTGCCCAAGGTGCCACGCAGTGGGACTGAACCCGGAACCATGTGGTTGGTAAGCAAGCTACTTACCACACAGCCACTCCTGCGCCTATTATTATTATTATTATTATTATTATTATTATTATTATTATTATTAAGGCGATGAGCTGACAGAATCATTAGCACACTGGGCAATATGCTTAGAGGTATTTCGCCCATCTTTACATTCTGAGTTCAAATTCCACCATAGTCGACTTTGCCTTTCATCTTTTCGGGTTCAATAACTTAAGTAGCAGTGGAACACTGGGGTTGATGTCATCAACTAGTTCTGTCCCCACAGATTTGAGGCCTTGTGTCTCCAACAGAAAGGATTATTATTGTCATTATTATTATTAGGTGGTAAGCTGGCAGAACCATTAGCATGCTGGGCGAAATACTTAGCAGCATTTCACCTGTCTTTATGTTCTGAGTTCAAATTTCCGTGAGGTCGACTTTGCTTTTCATCCTTTTGGAATCAATAAATTAGGTACCAGTGGAGGATATATTGAAAATTAAATATATAATTTTAATCTACATTTCCTGGGCTTTATTTGAGCATATTTAAATTTGATATATCATTTTGTATCAAGATGTTATTTTAATAAATATATGTCTACATTTCATTTATATATATTATGTGTGTGTGTGTGTTTATATATATATATATAGAGAGAGAGAGAGAGAGAGAGAGATACACACACACACATGTATTAGCTGCCCTTAGGAGCTCCTCTGTGCCAATGACCTTGTTCTTTTTGCTGATTCATCACCAGAACTAGAGAAGAAGTTTCAGGTATGGAAGCAAGGACTGGAATCAAAAGGCCTTAGAGTTAATTTAGTAGAGATCAAAGTCTTAATAAGTAGGTAAACAGACAAATCACAGATTCCTTAAGGGAGATGGCCCTGCTTGATATGTAGAAAAGGTTGTCAGGAGAAACTTTATATGGTGTACTCAATGCAAGATATGGACACATAAGAGATGCAGCAGTATCACTGGAAGACAGAGAAAGTAGTCTTTATGTGACAGATGTGCAAGTACATGAAACACGAGGAATGTACAAAAAATAGACTCCCTCAGATGTCAGTGGGGATCCTTAGAAGTAGTAGACAGTTTCCATTACTTAGGCAACCGAATGAGTGATGGTTGTTCTGAAAGCATAGCTGCTAGATTAGGAATAGACTGGGCAAGGTACAGAGAGCTACTACCTCTGTTAGTAATAAATAGCCTCTCACTCAGAGTGAAAGGCAGATTGTTCAATGCCTGTGTACGATGATTTTATTGAAACCACAAGGGTTAAACAAAGAGGGGATAATACAAGGGACAAATGGGGTCGGGAACTTATCGAATGGATTTACATATATATGAATAAATAATATTATAATTACAAATGAAGATGGAACAAAGAATGAATTGAATAGACGCGGAATGAGTTTGACCCCCACCAACCACATTGCTGTGTTGAACTGTTTACTTTGTCCTTTTTCACTCCCCTTAATTTGGCACTTACATACCCATCATTCAGGCTACTTTCTTCCATCTTCATTCATATATTTTTGCCATCAGGCATTTCTTCTCCAGACATGCTTTCACTCTTAGGTGATATAAAAAGAGGTTGACCAAAGCATGCCCAGAGACGAAGGTGCCTGATGCGATACCTCTTCCACCTGTCTTCCATATCACCTCTTTCGCTACAGCTATTACGGCTAGAAAACATGACAGTGAGACATGGGCTGTGACTACTGAGGATATGTAAAAGCTTGAAAGAAATGAAACCAGTATGTTTCGCTAGATGAGTAATGTTAGTGTGCATATACGACAGAGTGTAAGTGATCTGAGAGAAAAACTGGGTATACATGATATCAGATGTAGCATGCAAGAGAGAAGACTGCTCAGGTATGGCTATGTAATTCATATGATCGAAGATAGTTGCATCAAGAAGTGATGATCTCTAATTGTAGAGGGAACATTGGAAGGGGTAGACCCAGTAAGACATGGGATGAAGTGATAAGAAAAGATCTTCAGACGTTGGGACTCACTGAGGAGATGACAGGGGACCAAGACTTCTGGCAGTTTGCTGTGCTTGAGAAGACACATCAAGATAAGTAAAACCGGGATTGTCTTTGCATACAGACATGTCCCCTGACTCCCTCTCCAGCTGAGTGCTCCTAATCTTGTGGGCTCGTGGGTGCTGGTGGCATGTAAAAAGCACCCAGTCCACTCTGGTTGGCATTAGGAAGGGCATCCAGCCATAGAAACCATACTAAAACAGTCATGGGGCCCATGCAGCTCTTCAAATGGCCAGCTCCTGTCAAACCATCCAACTCAGGCTAGCACGGAAAATGGACATTAAATAATGATGATGATGATGATGATATATCATCTGTAGTTCACATATCCAAAACAGAAGCCCACTCCAAAACATTAGAACAGTGAAATACTTGGAAGGTTGTTTGTTATGTCCAGTCAGAGAATAACCATTGGTTTTTCACCTATAAAGCACTTGGCCAGAAAGGTGACTCATCAGATTCAATTGGTCAGAGACACATAAGCTCTCTACAACTGTTGTAGAGAGGTTGTGTGCCTCTGGCCACTTCAGTCTGGTAAGTCGCCTGTACAGCCAAGTGCTTTATAAGGTACAAAAGAAATGGTCACTCTCTGTCTGGCCATAACATACAGCCTTTTGAATATATAAATATATATATATATGAATATAGATATTATTATTATTATTATTATTATTAATAAATAATAATTATAATAATATAAGTGGCCAGCAAGCATTAAAGCCAATAAAAGGGCAAATCCATTAATTTTATAATTAATTAATAATTATAATTGAGGGTACATGAGGCTTCAGTGTTGCTGTAAATAAGAGTCGAAATACTCTAATAAACCACCATTTCACTGAAAGCATAACGTGCTGGCAAAAATGGTGGGACAAGCCAAGAAATTCACTTGCCATCACAGCCGATAGTCACAAATGAGGCAAGAGATATTCATGTATCATATGATTTCAAACTTGAGCTTTTTGCTCTTATTTTTCATCAGCAGGTCTTACTACTTACCTAGGGTTAAAATCTTCACTCGCTTCACCATGCCCATTAATTGTTGAAAGACGAGCGGCAAATTTCAAAGGATGTCAGTGTATAATTTTACATAAATAAAAAAAAAATTGATGTTATTATTAATAAATAAATAATAGTAATAATAATAATAATAATAAGTGGCCATTTTCAGTGAAATGGTGGTTTATTAAAGTACTTTTCAAATCTTATTTACAGAACACTAGTGCCTCGTGTAACCTCAATTATAATTATTAATTAATTATAAAATTTATGGATGTGACTGAGAGTGCCAAAGCACTTATATTCCCAAAAACAAGAGTTAAAAACTCTTAATGCTGTATGAAACGCACAATGTATATATATATATATATAGATAGATAATAATAAATGGAGCAAAACGCATGTCGATGAAAGTTCCTTTAATTCCTACATATGTGTTTCGAAATAAATGATCGTCCTTTCACAAAGAAGAAAGAGCCGTTGGGGTCCTCATTCATTTCTCTTCAGGGAAATCATAATAAAACATGTAATAGCAAGACAAAAACATATACATAAACCTATATATATATATATATATATATATATATATATATATATATATATATATACTGATTCTAGAGATCACTGAACTAGACTATCAGTAACAGGCTTGTTAGTAGTGACTACTCAATTGCTCTAGGCTTTTGCTAAATCGGACTATCAGTAGATACATCTACCATATAATTTTATGGCTGATTTAGTGAAATGCTAATGTATATATTAAAAATTAATACAAACAGCTTGGCACAATATAAAACCCAAAAGGAAAACTTTAATCGTCACTAATCGTGACTCAGGGTACTGAAGCACTTATATTGCAAGAAATAAGAGTTAAAAACTTTTAATGCTGTATAAAGTGCATACTATATACATACTGACAAGCCTATAACTGATAAGAGAAGCTAGTCTAGTCCAATGATCTCTAGAGACATTCATGGGGTGGTTATCTTCCCTATCAGTATATATATATATTGTGCACTCCATTGTCTGCTTTGATATGGTGTCTACAGTCAAATGCCCTTTCTAATACCAACAGCATTACAGAATGTACTGGGTGCTTTTTATATGGCACCAGCACCAGTGTTTTTTATGTGGCACAAGCATCAGTGCCTTGTACACAACATGAACACCATGCGTTTTGTGTAACATGAGCACCAGTGCCTTACACATGGTATGAACACCAGTACTTTTCATGTAGCACCAACACTGGTGTTTTTTAATGGCACCAGCATCCATGCATTTTACATGGCACTAGCAACTGATGCTTTTTATGTGGCACCAGCACCCATGCATTTTACATGGCACCAGCACTGGTGCTTTTCATGTCATACCAGCACCAGTGTCGTTTATGTGGCACCAGCACCAGATTATGAAGATGATGATGATTAGAAGATACAAGTATTCACTGAAAGATTCTGAGTGCATAAAGTTTGTTTGCTTCACGTCAGCTGTGACTTGTAACCTGGCTTACTGAAAATCAACAACAATAAACAGAACAATAGCAATTAGGTTGTAAAAATGTTTGTTTGGAGTAAATAATAATGACAGCTCTATTATTACTGTCATAATGGCTGTATTCTTGCCTAAATAAGATAATGGCATGTTTGGATATGAGAAAGTGGTAAAGTCATATCAGAAAGAAGTAAGTTATTTGACTTCAGTCTGTAATAACAGGAACAAAGGATTTGTAAGCATGAACACATTATGTATTCATTTTACACAAATAAACATACATACGCGCACATGCAAACACATTTGAATGTTCAAATGTAATAAGTGGTAGTCATTTGTATAGTATTGTGCGTGGCACCTTAGGCAAGTGCCTTCTACTATAGCCTTGGGCCGACCAAAGCCTTGTAAGTGGATTTGGTAGACGGAAACTGGAAGAAGCCTGTCATATATATGTATATATATATATATATATATATGTGTGTGTGTGTGTGTGTGTGTGTTTGTCCCCCCAACATCGCTTGACAACCGACGTTAGTGTGTTTACGTCTTTGTAATCTAGCAGTTTGACAAAAGAGACTGAAAGAATAAGTACTAGGCTTACAAAGAATAAGTCTTGGGGGGCGAGTTGCTCGACTAATGGCGGTGCTCCAGCATGGCCGCAGTCAAATGACTGAAACAAGTAAGTAAAAGAGTATTCATTCAGTTGCTACCCTAAGTCTTTCTCTTTGAATTCATTCAGGTGACATATATGTGTGTGTGTTTGTATGTGTGCATGCGCACACACACATACACAAACACATTAACAGAAACACACGCATGCATACATGTGCACATGTACATATATTCTCTTTCCTTTCCCAAGCGTCTAGTAACACAATCTGTATCACGTCCTCACGTTGTTGTTTTTTGTCTTCTTCCTTTTTTTTGAACTTATATAAGCAAATATACATATATATAACCAAATTAAGGAAAGTCATTATGACAGGAAAACTTAAGGTGGTGAGCTGGCAGAATTGTTAGCATGCTAAGCATTTTGCCCATCTTTATATTCTGAGCTCAAATTCCATCGAGGTCGACCTTCCCTTTCAACCTTTTGGGGTCGATAAATTAAGCACAAGTGAAACACTGGGATTTATGCAATCAACTAGTCCCCTCCTCCAAAATTTCAGGCCTTGTGCCTTTAGTAGAAAGGATTATAACAGGAAAACTTAATGGTGAAGTTACTGTAAAGGAGAGTTACCTGGAGAAGAAAATAACAAACATTTCTCTTGAGATTTAATTGAAAATAACTAAAACTGAGCAATTAAAATTATCAAGTGGTTCATAATTATACAGGTTTTACCTTTCAGAGGATCAAAAGTAACTATGCAGGTTGCATCAATTGATGGCTCAAAATTACATTATTGGGTTGATCAAATGAAGTTTTGAAGGTAAGGTCTATAAAGATCATTTCATAATCATAATTTCATGGAGGATTCCTTATGGTTTTACTTGGCTTTTTGAGTGAACAGACGAGAATCCTAAAAACAGATGTTAATTATATTGCTTACTAGAATTAATTTATGTCTTACTGTTTTATTGTGTCTCCCGATGATGAACAATGTTATATATGTATTAACAGAGTAGTATAATTAATGGAATGTTGAGCAAGATTTAACAGAACAACTGCAATTAATAAGTTCAGTGTTTAAGTGTGAATGAATAAAAGAGGAAGTTGCTGGCTGCCTTCCAAGAGCCTGTTGCTTTGTGATCTTCTTAAGTGTGGCAATTATTTAGGAAACATTTCTGAGCTTGATCTTTAACTAGATCCCTTTAAATAGAGTAGGTCAGCTACTGAGAGAAATGTGTAAATGAAACCACAATATAGAGTTATTTTGGTAATGAATAGCATGTGATGCTTATATGAAAGGGTTTAAGCATAAATGAGAACTAAAGGGATTGATGTTAAAAATCTTTGATGGTTGTTGAAATTGGATATCAGGTAAATAAACTAAACTTTGATGAAACAGATCAAGAATTACAGAATGTAACATTCTATTAATCTTACTTGTTGAAACATGAGTATGTGTTTCTGTTTGTGACTATTAACATAGTTTCATTCATGCATTTATTTATTTATTGTCAACACTACATACAAATCTTTTCATATAAATACCAAATGCCAATGTATCCCACGCACTCTGCATATGCACATACATACATATATATGCAATACATATATATAAACCAATAAGGGAACTTCTATGTCACCTCTTGACTTGTTAGAAGCAGACATGAAAAACATCACATTCAGACAATGTAAAACAAAAATTTGGTTAAAAATAATAGCAGTGAAAATAGCACATTGATTAGATCCTGCTTAATGAAGTGGACTACCCTGGGGCTAAACAACAAACACACACATATATATGCATATGCATGAATCCATATATATGTATATATGTACATATCTATCTATCTACCAATCTATCTATCTATCTATCTATCTATCTATCTATCTATCTATCTGTCTATCTGTCTATATATATATATATATATATATATATATATATATATATATATAAGGGAAAAATAAGACACACACACACACACACATATATATTATCTATATCATCATCATCCATCATCATTTAACATCCGTTTTCCATGCTGGCATGGGTTGGACGGTTTGACAGGAGTTGGCCAGCTGGTGGGGACTGTCTGGACTCCAAATGGCTGTTGTGGCATGGTTTCTACAACTGGATGCCTTTCCTAATGCCAGCCACTTTACAGAGTGTGCTGGGTACTTTTTACATGCCACTGGCATGGGTACATTTACACAGCACTGGCACAAGTGCATTTTTTGTGGCACCAGTACCAGCACTGGCAAAGGAGAAGCTTGTATGTATGAATGGGTCTGTACATATGTGTGTATATATATCATCATCATCATTGTTTAACATCTGTCTTCCATAAATATATATAAATTCATATACATACACACATGCATGTATATAAACAAATATGGGTATATCAAATACCATACGTAAGATCTTGATTTATTAAAATTATCTCCAGCTGTAGAGGGTGTGTTGTAATTACCAAATGTCAAAACCACATCTCTCTCTCTCTCTCTCTCACGATATATATATATATATATATATATATATATATATATATATATATATATATATGGAAAAGAGTCAAGGTAGAAAATGCTAAAATAATTTTTTAAAAACATTTCAGTGCTGGTTTCAGTCATTGAGACTTTTTCAACTGTAAGTATGGAAAACAATTATATTTTGGAAAAATTAAAAGAAAAGTATTTTAAAAGAATATTTGCATAGTATTCAAATACAAGGGACATTTTCCTTGTTTCTGCCTGTCTCTGTCTCTCATGTTTATTCTTGTGGGCTCGAAGTTCTTGTGAATTCTTGGCAGAGAAGAAGAAGAAGAAGAAGATAATGTGGAAGTGCTATGATAGTAGTAGGATGTTAAATGGTCAAGTGCCCTGAAAGTGACTTGTTGTGGATGGTAGTACTGATTGAATTCTTGAGATATCTCTTTTGAATGTATTGTTTATAATATTTGTGTATGTGTTATTCTAAACAGCAGTAGTAGTAAAGTAAGGAAGGAGGTGGCGGAGATGAAGAAGAAAATGAAGAAGGAGAAACAGAAGAAGAGAAAGAATAATAAGAGAATGTGGGATGGTAGGATAGTAGTAGGATGTTAAATGGTCAAGTGACCTAAAAGTGGCTCCTTGTGGATTATAGCAGTGATTGGGACTGTTTTTAATCAATTCTTGTGTATCTCTTTTGGATGTATCATTTTTAATATTTGCATGTGTGTTATTCTAAGGTCATGGGGGATATGTCATTTGTTGTAGATTCGTTCAAAAGGGGTCTGTATTTTGTAATAAAGAGAGACTCTTTACTAATTTGTTGGCTACAGGTTGTATTGTCCCTGAACTGTTAGAGGGGGAAAAACTCTTCGTCTAAATTCAAGAACTGCGCCTATGTTTATATATATACAATATGTGTGTGTGTGTGTCCAGCTGTGTACCATTGTATTTGTTTTTGTGTTTGTTTCACACCACCATCAGACATAAATTAAAAATTAAGTACCGGGGTCAATTTGTTCTACAAAATCACTTCAAGGCAGTGCCCCAGCATGGCCACCAGCTTTGTCATGGTCCAATCACTGAAACAAGTAAAAGATAAAAGATAGATGCAACAGAAAAAAAAAGTAGTTAAAACAAAACACCCTTTCATAAACCCTGATAGACAGCAAGACATTTATCTCAATCAGCCCACATACACTTCACTTGTAAGCACTCCTTTATCTGTTTATAAATGAATATTTAGATTAACTTCTCAATTCACAAATTATCTACATTTTGTACATATTCAGAAAGCTTTTCATTCCTGAGTTGAAATATTCCATTTACTCTTCTGTTAAGGCTAGTTCAATTTGTACAAAGATAAAATTTCAAAGAATTTTCTGTTTCATATTATTGTTAATTTTTTTTTAAGTGTTCATCATCATCATCAACATTATCATCAACATTTAATGTCCGTTTTCCATGCAGGCATGGGTTGAGTGATTTGACAGGAGCTGGCCAACCAGAGAGCTGCTCCAGGCTTCAATTGTCTGTCTTGACAAGGTTTCTATGGCTGGATGCTCTTCCTGACACCAATTGTTTTACAGAGTGCTCTAGGTGCTTTTTACATAGCAGAAGCATTAGTGCTTTGTACATGGCACCAGCATAGATGATTTTTTATACAGCACCACCACAGAGGATTTTTATGTTGTACCAGCATGGCCTTTTTTATAGCATTGGCATGGGTACATTTTACATGGCATCAGAACTGGTGACAGAATTTAATTATTTATTTATTTATTCTTTTATTCTTTTATTTATTTCAGTCATTTGACTACAGCCATGCTGGAGCACCATTTTTAGTCGAGCAAATTAACCCTAGGTCTTATTCTTTGTAAGCCTAGTACTTATTCTATCAAACCGCTAAGTTATGGGGATGTAGACACACCAACTTTGGTCGTCAAGTGATGGTTGGGAGACAAACACAGACACACAAACATATATATATATATATGTAAAGAAGTACCGATCTCTAACTCTGGAGGGGACCTGTGGTAGAAGTAGACCCAGGAAGACATGAGATGAGGCGATGAAGCATGACCTTTGAACTTCGAACCTCACAGAAGCAATGACTAGTGACCAAGACCTTTGGCTTAAGAGGACCTGTCAAGCCAAGTGCACCTGTGCTGGTGGCACATAAAAAGCAAATCAACCATTGAATGACAGGCTTCATGGAGGCAAAGTGGCTGAGTACCTTTCGAGCTTTGGGCCTGATGGAGGCAAAATGACAAAAGTTCCTTTTAAGTGTTGGGCCTCATGGAGGTGAGGTGGATGAGTTCCTTTTGAACGGGCCTCATGGAGGCAAGGTGGCTGAGTTCCTTTCGAATGTTGGGCCTCACGGAGGCAGTGACCAAGACCTTTGGCATTATGTCATGCTTGAGAAGAAGACCCATCAAGCCGAGTAAAACCATGGTCGTGGCAGATACTGGTGTCACACAAATGGCACCTGTGCTGGTGGCACATAAAAGCACCCATTACACTCTCGGAGTGGTTGGCATTAGGAGGGGCATCCAGCCATAGAAAACCATACCAAATCAGATTGGATCCTGGCACAACTTTGCAGTGTGCCAACCTAGTCAAACCGTCTGACCCATACCAGCATGGACAACAGACGTTAAATGGTGATGATGATGATACGACTCACAAGGTTTTGGCCGGCACAAGGCTATAGTGGAAGACTCTTGCCCAAGGTGCCACGCAGTGGGGCTGAACCCAGAACCATGTGGTTGGTAAGCAGACTACTTACCACACAGCCACTCAGGAGAATTGACTTGTTACAGGACCTCCAAGACTGGTATGGTAGAGTGAAGAAGGTATCTTCTTCACAACTAAGACCTGACCAGAATGCTCATAAGTGAATGGACTCTACTAAAGGCATCCAAAGTATCGGGTACGACATTAAGCCAGGAGATGAATGAAGTCTATCAGCCAAGTACTCCATGGAAGAATATGAACTCAGAATAGAGACCAGTCCACCAGGCTTACAGTTTCTACTGCCTTAAATTGGTGTTGTAGTAACGCCGTGCGCATGCGTAGTCTCACGCATGCGTGGAATTCAACAAGCAAGCTTTCCCGCTTAATTCTGTCTCTTTCTTGCTGGCCAGCAATTGAGCATGGACATGTTTAGCTGTCTCTCTTCATCTTTCGGACTTACGCTCGACAGCTCGCTTACATCTACATACCAACGTCCTAACAACCATGCTCACACACACAGAAGCTGTAACAACAAATAAGAGCTAAAGATGTATATATTTACCACCTAAATAAATGTTGTATAAGTTGATAGTCTGGAGTTCAGCGTTCCGTTATATTTCTTAATTTTATATAGGAAAGTGGTGTACATCTAATGATGTATAACCCACTTTCCTATAGTGTCTTACCAACTCTAGAAAAAGAAAAAAGAAAAAGATGATAGGCAACACTGACGTCAGTGGGATTTGAACTCTGAGCTCAGAAAGTTAGAGCAAATACTATGAAGCATTTACAGATATTTATTCATGTGTCACATGTTTTATAAATTAGCGCTGTCGCCTAGTCTTGTAGGGTCATCAAAGTTTGATTTCACCTTGAGAGGGTGTTTCTTTTTATACTATTTTTATATACTACAAAAAGAAACATCCTCTCAAGGTGAAATCAAAATTTGATGACCCTACAAGACTAGGTGACAGCGCTAATTTATAAAACATGTGACATATGAATAAAAATCTGTAAATGTACAACCATCCAGACATCTGAGTACCTGATTATTATTTTTTCTAATATATATATATATATATATATATATATATATATATATATATATATATATATATATTATCTTTACAAATATTTTGACTGCACGTCTTTTGTGGCCTTAATTTATTTTTGTTCTCTTTTCCTCTTTACTCTTTTACTTGTTTCAGCCATTTGACTGCGGCCATGCTGGAGCACCGCCTTTAGTTGAGCAAATCGACCCCAGGACTTATTCTTTGGAAGCCTAATACTTATTCTATCGGTCTCTTTTGCTGAACCGCTAAGTCACGGGGACGTAAACACACCAACATCGGTAGCCAAGCGATGTTGGGGGGCACAAACACAGACACACACATACATACATATATATACATATATACGAAGGGCTTCTTTCAGTTTCCGTCTACCAAATCCACTCACAAGGCTTTGGTTGGCCCGAGGCTATAGTAGAAGACACTTGCCCAAGGTGCCACGCAGTGGGACTGAACCCAGAACCATGTGGCTGGTAAGCAAGCTACTTACCACACAGCCACTCCTGTTCGTATATATTTGTTTTGTATGTAGGCTGTTTTTTTTTTTATGCTGACACTTAAGTGTTAATGATATTTTACAAAAACCTTCATGGTGTGTTGTTGTGAGTTCACCCCATCCTTGTTGGTTGTGTAAATTCGAGTTACGGCCACCAGGTCACAACAGCACAATGTGCCACTCAGTTCAGGAATTAAACCCATGATCGAGCAATCATGAGTGCAACACCCTAACCAGTAGGCCACATGTCTTTCACATATATATATTGAAAAGGTTAAAAGTTTTCACACGAGTAAACTTGTATCATAGAAACAAAACGGAGTGCTTTGAGAATTTTATCATGGACAAGAAAAGAAGGAAAATATTTGCAGTTTTATCAAAATCTATTATTGGTTTCAATCTTTTTATAAAACGATTTAGTTGTTATAAGAGAAGGGAAAAATTAATTGAAATAAATCAAATTAAATAAACCTTTCAAAATACCAGTTCTGGAAGTTCTCATGTTTTTGTTACAAAAATCTCATGGTACTGATAGTTAGTTTCCTTTTGATGGCTGCTGGGTCATAGCAGTAGTAGTAGTAGTAGTAGCAGTTGTAGTTGTAGTAGTAGTTGTAGTTGTAGTAGTAGTAGTAGTAGTAATAATAATAATTGAAGCAGTAGCAGTTGTCTTTTGTTCCTTGCTAGGTACATTACCATTAAGGAGCAGCTATTAGTAATAGCAGCAGCAGTAGCAATGGTAGTGGTCATTAGTTTCAATAGTACGAGCATTGGTAACAGTTTAAGCAGTAGTTGTAGTAGTAGCGATGTGATGGTAATGTGTGTAGCATCAAAAGAGATTATAGTAGCAGAAGTAGAAACCACAGTGGTAGTAGCAGCAGCAGTTTTAGTAGTTGTCACCCTTTTTCTCCCACAGTGATTTAGAAGAGCTCAGTATTTGGTTATGAAAGTTGTTTCTTAGCTGATGTATTGTTGTATTGTGCAATTGCCAAATTGGCATAAAGAGAAGATCATAAAATTTGCTTCTTCCTACTTGTGCATGTCTCTACATGTTTACTGATTCCTATTTGTCCATATTCTAGTATTTGAATTTGTGATTTATGCAGAGTCATGCTGTTTTAAGGACAGCACAGTTTGTCCTATGTAGCTCACCATATCCTGAACATATAATTGCATATAGATTAGGTTTTCAAATGCACAGGTGAAATTATTTTTATTGTTACAGATATTGTCCTAGTTTAAAATGGATTCCCCCCCCCCCCGACAGAGATGACAAAGGACTAGGATAACTGACGATATGTGTTTCTTGAGAAAACCCACCCAACTTGGAAAAAAACTGAACTCTGGATGCACTGTGTCTATATATGCATAAATGGGCCCTTTGCCCAATTTCCTTCCTATTCCAGAGACCCATACCACCCATCACCTCTATAACTGCAGTTCCAAGATACCATTTTTTTTACCACCCAGAACCACTTCACTTGCTATCCATCCTTCATCCATTAATACTGTTTTTCTCTACCCACACTTTTACTGATCACTCACCCCCACTATACCACAAAATTTTCTTTCTTCCACCACTACCACCATTCTCCTACACTGCACCTGCCTCTCTCTTCCCCAGCCACTCCTGCAACTTACCCAACAGCATCTTGTCTCTCTTTCATCCTCCAGTTTACTGTGTCATCATTTCGTTGCTATTATGCAAAATTGTCGTAAGTCCAAAACGTTACTCTTTCAGAAAATGGTAAAATGGTTTCACCATTCCATAGCAAAACCATTGTACTACACTTTAACAATTTTTGATACCTTGGCATCTGAAGCAGCTGGAGATAAGACAGTTTGACCAAAAGAACCAGCTATTGCAAGCAAAAATAAAATATTGAAAAAAAAAACACATTTGGCCAAATTTGGACATACGACAGTTTAACATAATAGCAACGATTTCTATTCTGCTGTTCTGCACTATCAGACATCCTCTACTCCCACACTCATACCTGACCTCGCTGCCTAACTCATCCTACCTACCTTGTACCTTGATGCTCCACCCTGACACCTCTTTACCACTATTTCTATTGCTTTCTAACCTCACCCAGTCTCTCACCCATCCTCGTTTTCAAAATGTAAGTATTCATATAGATTTTCTACAGCAAGAAGCCTGTTCTGTTATAGTCTAGTCTGGTCTGGTCTGGTCTGTTCTGGGCTGTTCTAGTCTGGCTGTTTTCTCTCATATTTTATCTGTCTCTACTCTTCATCACCTAGCATAAAGTTGCTCCCCTTGCAGTTTGTAGCCTTGCAGGCTGCTTGGTGACCTCACTAGTGCTGGTGCCATGAAAAAGCACCCAGTACACTGTGAAATTAATGGCATTAGGAAAAGTATCCAGCCTTGGAAACCATGCCAAAGCAGACACTGGAGCATAATACAGTCTTTGGGCCCATCAGATCCTGTCAAACCCTCTAATCCATGCTTAAAACAAATAAGTGCTAAAACATGATGGTCAACTCCGGGCACTCTCTACTGTAGGTTTTCTTCAGTATCAGATACCAAGAAGGGAAACTCTGAGGTGATTGGGAAGCAGAGCTTCCTTTCTTGTAAGCCCAAAAATGTTATTATTTAATTATTGCCTGTATAGGTTGCCAAGCACAAATATAAGATTGGATGTCTCAAGCAGGAATTTTTTCTCCGCAACAAACTGCAGTGAAAAGCCTTTGTAGATTCAAACATATTTGTACTGGTCTTAAGTATATACTTACGTGTGTGTGTGTGTGTAGATTGATACATGGATAGAGGGATAGATAGATATGTTTATATGGTGCTCCAGCATGGCCACAGTCAAATGACTGAAACAAGTAAAAGAGTAAAAGAGTATATATATATATATATATATATATATATATATATATACATATATCGTGGCACTCCGTTGGTTATGACGACGAGAGTTCCAGTTGATCCGATCAACAGAACAGCCTGCTCGTGAAATTAACGTGCAAATGGCTGAGCACTCCACAGAAATGTGTACCCATAACATAGTTCTCGGGGAGATTCAGTGTGACACAGTGTGACAAGGCTGGCCATTTGAAATACAGGTACAACAGAAACAGGAAGAAAGAGTGAGAGAAAGTCGTGGTGAAAGAGTACAGCAGGGTTTGCCACCATCCCCTGCCAGAGCCTCGTGGAGATTTAGGTGTTTTCGCTCAATAAACACTCCGGTCTGGGAATCAAGACCGCAATCCTACAACTGCAAGTCCGCTGCCCTAACCACTGGGCCATTGCGCCTCCACTATATCCATATATATACATATGTGTATTTATATAGACACACACTTACACATACACACACACATCTACATACAGACACATGCACACTCATGCACAAAAACGTGATGTTGTATTTATGTGTTTCGTGTGCCTATGTTTATATACAAATGTGTACAAGATTTTAAGATTCTTGGAAAATATACAGATGGAGAACTAACGTAAATATCAGATGCACACACACACACACACACACACACACACACACACACACGCATAAATAAGGTTAATGTTCTAATCAATGTCTATTACACAAGCAGACGTTTCCTTTCTTTCTTTTTTCTTCTTATTTTTCTCTTTCTTTCTTCATTCGGTCTTTCTATTCGCTAGGTTAGTAGAACTAAATTGGTATCATATTGTTATTGCCTTAACTCAGTAAATACATTAACTCTTACTATTCATGTAGGGTTCTTTTATTTATTTTTTTTTTTGGGGTCATTATTTGTTGTTGTTGTTGCAGTTGTCAATGGTGATTTTGTTGTGGTTGTTGTTGTAATTGTTGTTGCTGTCATATCCTTTGCTATTCCTGTTGTTATTATTGCTGCTGCAGTCATTATTGCTGTTGTTTTTGTTGTAGTCATTATTATAGTGGTCGTTGTTTTTGTTGTAGTCGATATTATAGTTGTTGTTGTTGTTGTTTTTGTTGTTGCTCCAGCTCTTGTTATTGTTGTCGCTGCTGCTGCTGCTGCTGCTGCAGTAGATGTTGTTACCATTGTGGCTGTTGTTATCGCCGTTGATGCTGCTGTTGTGGCTGAAGTTGTTGTTGTTGCTTTAACCCTTGCAGTTGTTGTTGTTGTTGTGAATGCTTGTGGCTTAGTGGTTAGGGTATTTGATTCACAATCGTAAGGTCACGAGTTCGATTCCCAGCAGCACATTATGACCTTCAGCAAGACACTTAACTTCATGCTGCTCCAGTCCACTCAACTTTCAAAAATGAGTTGTACCTGTAATTCAAAGGGCCAGCCCTATCACACTCTGTGAGCCTCCCTGAGAACTACATTTAGCATATGCATGTCTGTGGAGTACTCAGTCACTTGCAGGTTAATCTCATGAGCAGGCTGATCTGATCATTGGGTCAACTGGAACATTCATTGTCATAACCAACAGAATACTAGTTATTGCTGTTATTGTTGTTGTGAAGGTACATGGCTTAGTGGTTAGGGCATTTGACTCACGATTGTGAGGTCACGAGTTCGATTCCCAGGTGCACATTGTGACCTCAAGCAAGACGCTTCATTTCACATTGCTCCAGTCCACTCCACTCAGCTGGCAACCCACATTTTTTTTCCCAAGTAAGGGATCTTTATATGTCTGTCTTACATGACTTCAAAGGGATCATTTACAATATGCTTTCGGAAACCAGAGATATGATCCTGATACACAAATCTTTGGAATTGGAATTTAAAGAATAATTAGGAATCTGTCTTCATTCCTGATCTCTCTCTCTCTCTCTTCGGGTAACCTTGTACCTTCTCTGCAGCAATACACCTGTTTCTGTCTTTCTGTCTCACTATAAACCTTTCATCATCTGACACAAGATCACCTCCTCCAATGCCCCCTCCTCTCTCAAAATAGATTTTTTCTTTTGTTGTCTTGCAAGTACTCAGTGACCCTGTCAGAGCAGTGCCACTTAAAAGCACCTTGTCCACAATGTAAAGTGGTTGGCATTTGAAAGGGCATCCAGCTGTAAAACCCTTGCCAAAACTGACCTTGCCTGTGCTTGTGCCACTTAAAAAGCACTAAATCCACTCTGATGAGTGGTTGGTGTTAGGAAGGGCGTTCAGCTGTAAAAACCCTGCCAAAACTGTTACAGAAGTCTGGTACAGGCTGCTGCCTGGCCAGCTCTTGTCAAACCGTCCTACCCATGCCAGCATGGAAGGTGGACGTTAAAGGATGATCAACTGGCACCCATGCCAACGTCGTCTCCTTCATTGGACACGAAACTCAGCTTGCGAAGACTTATTGAGGCAAGCAAAAGCGAAATCGGGATGGCACCTGTGCCCAGCGTCGCCTTTCTGGCACTTGTGCCCATGACATGTGTAAGGATTTTCGAGCGAGATCATTGCCAGTGCCCCTGGACTGGCTCTTGTGCGGGTGGCACATAAAATACACCATTTCGAGCGTGACCATTGCCAGTACCACCTGACTGGCCTTCGTGCTGGTGACATGTAAAAGCACCCACTACACTCTCGGAGTGGTTGGCGTTAGGAAGGGCATCCAGCTGTAGAAACTCTGCCAAATTAGATTGGAGCCTGGTGTAGCCATCTGGTTTCACTAGTCCTCAGTCAAATTGTCCAACCCATGCTAGCATGGAAAGCGGACGTTAAACAATGATGATGATGATGATGGTGATGATGAGCTGGAAGGTTTAAGAAACAGAACATGTGATTCCAACTCTGCAGACAGCAGGAAATGTTGTGGGTTATTTTTCCAGGAAATTTGGCTTCTAAAATAAGCAAGTTAACCATTTTCATATAAGCACCGCCATACATAAATTATTACGAGAAATGGTGTGTCTATTTATAGACAACTGCACATCTATTAATGCTTAAATAAATACATGGATGCATACATAAACACATATATACATATATGAATGCATACATTCATATATATATATATATATATTTACACACACATACATGTACACCTTCATATATAGGGACATACATGTGTGCATACATACTTACATATTTAGACACAAATGCACAGCAATATATAAGCCAGTTCTTGAAATACTATACATACATATGTACACTTATATTTATGCGTGAAGGCATGTGGCTTAGTGGTTAGGGCATTCCGCTCATGAACGTAAGGTCGTGAGTTCAATTCCCAGCGACACGTTGTGTCCTTGAGCAAGACACTTTATTTCACGTTGCTCCAGTTCACTCAGCTGGCAAAAATGAGTAGTACCTGTATTTCAAAGCGTCAGCCTTGTCACACTCTGTGTCACACTGAATCTCCCTGAGAACTACATTAAGGGTACACATGTCTGTGGAGTGCTCAGCCACTTGCACGTTAATTTCATGAGCAAGCTGTTCCGTTGGTTGTATCAGCTGGGACCCTCATCGTCATAACCGACAGAATGCGCCTTCTTCTTCTTCTTCTTCTTCTTCTTCTTCTTCTTCTTCTTCTTCTTCTTCTTCTTCTTCTTCTTCTTCTTCTTCTTCTTCTATATTTATGCACATCTATATATAACATGTATACATACATATATTCATGCATACATGCACGGATACATACATCCATATATACATCTGTCAATTCATCCATCCATCCATCCATACATACATACATACATACATACATACATACATACATACATACATATGGAACTGTAAAAATCTGTAAAGCTTTCCAGAAGTTTATCATTTAAATATATATGAGATGTCTAGATATGCAACCGTATGCATAAGAATACATACATAAAGCAAAACATACAAGTCTGCACATATACATACATATATACATACATACATACATACATACATACATACATACATACATACATACATACATACATACATACTGTATGGTTAGCTACAAGAAGACATTTGACTTTGTGCTGTGCCAAGTTTCTGACTGTTGTTGTTGGTGTCGTTAAGAAACTGATAAGAGCAAGGTCCACAAGAGCTGAAACTACTACTGTCAGTTACAGAATTAGGCATTGAATGAGAATATTCCAGAATGGTAGTTTATCTGTAATTCTTTTCATCCTATCACTGGGATTCTTAGTAGCTCTGGTAATCAAACACAATGGCTACATGATGGGATCTGCAGAGAAGAAAAAAATTAATGTCACTGACATTATTGTCGTTCCTGATCTTAAGATGTATCAAGTAATATCTAGAACCAATTAAAACCAGTCACAACATTCTCACAGAGTACAGGAATATTATTTGGTTTGGATAAGTGTTCATATTTGGTAATCAAACAAGATAAAAAATGGTCAACTAGGCAAGGAATATTGACACCAATCACCTGACCAACTCATCTATCACCAATGATGAATGTTAAAATACCTCAGAATTGATGGGGTTATCATATATGTTGGCATTGTGAATAAAGCTAGAGTGACAAAAGAATATTTCAGCAGACTCCAGAAGGCATTGACTTTAGAACTGTCAGCATTCAATAAGATCATAACCTACAATACTTTCGCAATGTTGACATTTGGGACATTAGAAGATATCTACAATTTGGACTGCAGAACTAGGAAGACGCTAATGACTTCTTGTAACAGTGATATTGATAGGATCTGTATTAACCAGATGTATGGAAGAAGAGGCTTTGTCACATGATGTCAATTAGACAACACCTTCTGAACAATAGAGAGTATTGAGTATGTCACATATATTACCCAACATTAAATGTATTGACAACCTCAGATTAAGAGATTAAGCAAAGAACTCCTGAATAGCTATTCTGAGTGTTCAGCTGTTCCTGCACTGAGAAACATTGAAAAGAAAGTCATCAAAGCAGCAGAAAATTATGCATGGTTACATATCCTGCAAGCTAGAGAATACCGAAAATGTCAATAAGAATAGCTACCTCTTCAGAATTTGTGATAGATGCATCACATGTCACCTAAAAGATTACATCTTTGCTGTTCAGGAACAAAAGACAGCTAATACATATCTATCCAACAAGATGATGAGGTTTCTGAACTTCCATGTTGTGATAGAAGATATTGATTGTGCTATACCAGTCTAATTTGAAAGTATCTTGTCCAAGAGTGTCCAAAAGATACTAACCTTCCCATGAGATACAACATTCACTAATGTCACAATGTCATCCTTCTGTTTTTCTTGTTGTCATTGACTTACAACAGTTCAAGCAGATTGTGAACAACACCAATCTCCCTTGGGCATTGAAAGGCTTACGAAGGCGGTGCTGGGCACAGCTCTTCCTCAAAACCAACAGAAAGAAAACTATAAAGCATGCATACTCATATATATGTATACTTACATATATGATGATGGCTGTCCACTCGTGACCGAGGAAGACCATATATACATGTATACATATATACACACATACATACAAATATACATCAAACATACATGCAGTCATACATACATTCGTACCTACTTCCCTACATATATCATAAATACATACATATATCATACTCACACACATATACATCATCATCATCATCAACAACAGCAGCAGTAGCATCTTTGTTTTTTAACACATCAATACCTCAATCAGTCTTTGTACTATTATAAAGAGCCACACTTCTGTCGTGTTTGAAAAATGTTTTTCAATGGCACCAAAGATAAGAGACAGTTGGATGAAGAACCAATTGTTAATTTTTACCAATTCTTACAAGGTAACCAATGCCAGCTGATCTCTTGGCACTATTTCACATCTTGGCTATGTTGGCATCAGTTCATGTTTTGGCATAAATAAGGAACATGCTGTGATGTGTATATGTGTGCATGTGTGTGTTACTGTATGTGGTGGAGAGAAACATTGTGTATACAAGTATGTGTATTGTTTATGTTTGTGCATGTTTGTATATGTCTACATGTGTGTGAATGTGTGTATGTGTGTTATTATGTGTTAGAGTAGAAGCATTTATGTATTTATGTGTGTGTGTGTGTGTGTGATTGTCTGTCTCTCTGTCTGTTTCTTGTGTGTATGTAGCTGGGGTGGGTTATTGTGTGTGTGTGTGGGGGGGGGGGGGGGTATTATGTGTGTGTTGTGTTTTGTGTGTGTGTTATATTCTATTATTGTATATCTTTTTGATCATAGGTCTGCTCGTTCAGGGTTGGCTGGAGCTAAATTATAATAACAAGAGCAACAAAATATGAGCCTTTACATGGCCACTTAATGTGCTAGAAATAACAGTCAAATCTGTAATGGTACATGGCAAGGTGGTTAGGACAATGCACTCATGATCATAAGGTTGTGGTTTTGACTCCTTGACCATAGAATCCATGTATATATACTATGTACTTAATTATAACCACCACGGGTACCCTCCACCACCACCACCACCACCATCACCACCATCATCATGCTGCTACCACATGGTTCCAGGTTCACTCCTATTGCAAAGCACTTTGGGAAAGTGTCATCTACTGTAGCCCCAGTACAAAGCCTTGTGAGTGGTAGATGGAAACTGAAGGAATCCCATTCTGTGTATGTGTATGTATCATCATCATCATTTAATGTCTGTTGTCCATGTTGGCATGGGCTGGATTGTTTGACCAGAACTGGCAAGCTGAGGAGATGCTCTAGATTCCAGTCTAATTTGGCATGGATTCTATGGCTGGATGCCCTTCCTAATGCCAACCACTTTACAGAGTATGCTTGGGTGCTTTCTATGTGGCACCACATGGGCACTTCTACATGGTGCTGCATGGGTGCTTTTACTTGACGCCGTATGTAGGAAGATGGACATTAAATGATGAAAAAAGAAAAATTCCAATTCCAATTCCAAAGTTCTGCACTGGGGTCGATGTAATCAACTTAATCCCTTTGTCTGTCCTTGTTTATCCCCTCTATGTTTAGCCTCTTGTGGGCAATAAAGAAATAAATTATTATTATTATTACTATTATTATTATTATTATTATTATTATTATTATTATTATTGAGTGAGAGAGCAGTGCATGCCATCAAAGTAATACTGGGGTAAAATATACGAAGCCCATTATACCCATCATGACTACCCGTCTGATAAGGGTACACCAGACACATGCATCACAACCATATGTGTGCAACATGGTGATCAATATCAAGATAAACGGTGCATGACCTCGCAGGTGGGGCCCAATTAGAATTTCTTTCAGGTCGAGTAGCCCATCCCGCTCAAAAGGTCCCTGAATAAGGTTTGTTTAAGGATGTTAAGCAAAACACCCACGTTTCCAAAGGTGTATTATCCAAACCCCAATGAATTCCTCTCAACACATGGCTATGATACTCCCCCATTACTTCTGCTCATGATTAGAGATGCACATATCGTCAGCCACCAAGGGACATGCTCAACTGATTTAAGGTCAAACAACTGACAAGCAAATCTGTGGTATTGAGCAGAATATTTGCTGTAGCCCATCTTTTATACCAAAACAAAACAATGTACATGATTACACTTCCAATCAGTTAAGAGCAGAAGCCATGAGAGCCACTGCCTGGTACTGCATCCGGGCATTTATTATTATTATTATTATTATTATCATCATCATCATTATTTTTATTATTGACGTTATTAAGGTGGCAAGCAAGCAGAAACATTAGCACATTGGGCAAAATGCTTAACTGCATTTTGTCCATTTTTATGTCCTTTCATCTTTTACCTTTCATCCTTTCAGGGTCGATAAAAAAAAGGATCAGTTGATCACTGGGGGTGGGGGGAGGATCAATGTAATCAACTCACTCCCTTCCTTGAAATTGTGCCAAAATTTGAAACCATCAACATTATTATTACATTAGAGCATGCTAATTTAGCTTGCAGGTATTTTATCTCGAGGCTATAATTAACATTTCTGCTTCTCGTTTCAAGTTCCCATTTGTCAACTGAATCCAGTGGACTTCACTTCCAGCATTTTCAGCTTGTTGCATGAATTGCCATGCTGCTCCAAATCTTTCCATTTGTTCATTCTGTTGTTCTTCCTTTTCTCTTTGAATTCTCTTACTGTTTCAGTCACTTTTTGAGTATCTCCAATTGCCAAAAGTATTCTTTCTTTACTTAGTACAGCATAATTTTTCAGGTCCAATATCACAATACCAACAGCGTTTCCTGCATTTAATAATTCTCTATCACCTTCCCTTCTTGGCAGATAGAGTTGGTCAGTATTTCATTTAGGATGGAGTACATTTTGTTATTATTACAAGTTTTTCTTCTATCAATTTTGTTCCCATTTCTTGCCAAATGTCTTTTTGACACTCAGGGCAAAGAAACTTACTGCATACATTGATAGGTCTTTAAGATAGTCACACCAGATTGATCATTTACAAAGTTAAGTTATGTGAAAATAAATTGAGAAAAAAGAAAAAAAACAGAAAAAGTAAAAAGAAAGTCTTTAAAAATGTCTACATGGGTTGTAATCATTCTTACAGTGACAATGCTCTTCTCAATACATGTGACATACCAATTACAACAATATTTTGCACTTTAGCTGGCAGAAACGTTAGCACATTGGGCAAAATGCTTAGCGGTATTTCATCTGTCTTTATGTTTTGAGTCCAAATTCCGCTGAGGTCAACTTTGCCTTTCATCCTTTCGGGGTCGATAAATGAAGTACCAGTTGCATACTGGGGTCAATCTAATTGACTGGCCTTGTGCCTAGAGCAGAAAAGAATATTTTGCACTTTTTGCTTGGATGGTAATGTAGGCATCATTCTCAAACAATTTGCTGTTCCTTTGTTGATCATTCCAAATGCTCTTGCAATCAATGCTATTGTAACTGCCTTGAGATGCCACATGTTTTCAATTTCAATTAGCAAATCTGAGCTTGTCAGATTCTTTTACTGAGATATTATGATCACGAGGAATACTCATGTGTCATTATTTATTATTACCATCATCATCATCATCATCATCATCATTATCATCATCATCATCATCATCATCATCATCATCATCATCATCATCATCATCATCATTATTATTATTATTATTATTATTATTATTATTATTATTATTACTATTATCATTATTATGTTATTGTTTATTATTATTATTATTGTCATCATTATTGTAATTGTTATCATTATTATCATCATCATCATCATCATTATTATTATTATTATTATTATTATTATTATTATTATTATAAAGAATGGTAAAAATTATGCAGTTCAATAGGCCTGCTGAAATAATCCAACGGTGGCATGGAGTGTATCATTGTATTATTGTGTGATGAAGGAAAGAAAATGGTTGCTGAGGAAAGCGTACAAAACTGTCAAGAAAAATACATAAGGAAAATAAAAGAAGAAGAAGAAAAAAATTTTAAAAACTAAAAACAAAAATGAAAGGTCAATACAAAACAATTAAAACAGGTGAAGAGGAACAATTTGTTCAAAACACAAGCGATGCCCCTCCTCAGAAAAATAACGAAAAAGATGAAGAGGAAGTGCTGAGATTCAACGTTCTTCAAAAATCAAACTGACAACTGATAGATAAAATCCCATATCTGTGGCGCCATGGATATTCCAATGAAGTAAAAATAACACAGGTGCAGTTAGGTTTGGAATAAATATAACATTATAAGATAGATTGTGTGTGAAAATGCAACCGAGACTATGTAACATACTGAAACAATGCTAACCTGAAGGATGTGGGTGTTTTGCAACTGCCAACCAACTCAGAAAATGTTAAATGGTGCTTTTGGCTGCACAAGACAAAAATACAATGCTAGACAGGCAAAGATGTTGGCAGTGTCTAAACCTGACCTAGCTATTAAGTTTTCATGTTTTATTTCCTTTTCATAACTTGTTTTTTAATCATTGCATGTTTTATCGTACTTTTTTTTTTTTTATTCATTTCCATGCAAAATATTTGTGACTTGAAATCTTAATGGGTTCATTTACCATCATGGTTGTCATCGTCGTCGTTGTCATCGTCGTCGTTGTCATCGTCGTCGTTGTCATCGTCGTCGTTGTCATCGTCGTCGTTGTCATCGTCGTCGTTGTCATCGTCGTCGTTGTCATCGTCATCGTTGTCGTCGTCGTCGTCATCATCATCATTGTTTTTATCACTGTTATCATCATCATCAACATCGTTGTCATTATCATCAGCTTCAGCATCACCATTTAACATCTACTTTTCCATGCTTGCATGGGTCAGAGGAGAATATATTGGAACAGAGTTTTTCTTAACCAAATACACTTCTTGTTACCAACCCACACCTTTTCCCAAGTTTGGTAATAATCTCCCAGTCTATCAAACAACAAACATGTATGTGTGTGTATACATATGAATATATATATATATATATCATCATCATCATCGTTTAATATCTATATATCCATCCATCACTTTGAATGCGGGTTTTGTCACCATTAACGGGGGTGGCCAGACCTACATCAGTGCCATAGCAACTGCCATCACACCATCTCGCCATCTTGCCCAGTTTTGGGTGTCCGCCCTTCTCAAGCCAACCCTCCCAATCTCCTCCTCCACATTTGCATATATATATAAAATAGAAATATAATTATTTCTAAATCTCTCAAAGAGAGATATTCAGTAAATGTTCTTTAAAGTAAAGGCCATTTGCCAACATAAAGTGGCTGTCATGGAAGGGACGATTGCTACTGCTGTTTAGCCAGTGGCATGTAATAGGCACCCATGCCAATGACATGTTAGAGGCACTCGTTATGGTGACACATAAAAGGCACCCAGTACAATCTGTGGAGTGGTTGGCATTAGGAAGGGCATCTAGTCATAGAAACCAAGCCAAAGCAGATTGGAGCCTGGTGCAGCTCTCCAGCTTACCAGTTCCGGTCAAACAGTCAAACCCATGCCAGTATGGAAAACAGCCGCTAAGTGACGATGATGATGATGGATGACAGGTATTTAAAACTACATTATTTAGTATGTCCTTCCTTCCTTTTTTATGATGTCAGACCATTTTTAGTACGTCGGTCAATGACATTATTTCTAGCAGGTCAAGCAAGTCCTAAATGACTAGGGAAATCTGATCAGTGATAAAACAAGATTAATCTAATATCAGTTGTCAATGGTAGCACCATCCCAAATCTAAACCAGATGGGGAAAAGCTTAAAACATTCCCATTAATCCTCTAGTAAACACTAATCTTTCTTGACTCAAAAGTTGCGTGTTGCCAAGACTGCTTCCAAATCTGTCTTCATACTGACACTGCTTGAAAAACTGTGCTCTATGTGCGTGTCCCATGACTTAGCAGTTTGACAAATAGAAATAAATAAGTATTGGAGTTGATATGATTAATCAAAACTTCTGTTGTGTCTGGTGAGAGTCATTTTCTTTTTGTGCCTTATAATTTAACACACTCACCGGTAAAATTTCCACTTATTTCTTATTTTTATTTTCCTAAAATTTTCATTGTGTCTTGCAACCTTTTCAATAGTCTTGACTATTGAAAAAGCTGCAAGATGCAACGAAGATTTTAGGAAAATAAAAATAAGAAATAAGTGGAAATTTTACCGGTGAGTGTGTTAAATTATAAGGCACAAAAAGAAAATGACTCTCCCCAGACACAACAGAATATACTTCAGCACACGAACTCACATAAAGAATTTTGCGAACCAAATCCAAAAACGAAATAATCAAAACTTGTTAAGGCAGTACCTTGTTATGGCTGCAGTGCAAGGAATAAAAGATATATAAGTGTAAAAGAAAGAATACAAGAGTTAGTAGTTTGGTTGGTAGAATTAGTCTGACTCAAAACAGAAAATAAAACTTCAACTGAGAATCCATTCCTATTTATGTTCCTATCCTGTTACAAGTCTGCAAGAATTACCGATGAAGATTAACCACAATAATCTGGCCTTCTTACCTTCAGGTATTGCTTCCTTATGCCAATACTGAACTTGGATCAAATCAATCAAAAATAATAACAACAACAACGACAATAATAACAACAGCAACAACAACAACAACAATAATATTAATAATAATCCTTTTTTGTGATAGGCACAAGACCTGAAATTTTGTAGAGGGGATTAGTCGATTAATCGACCCCCAGTGATCCACTGATACTTATTTTATCGACCCCAAAAGAGTGAGAGGCAAAGCTGACCTCGGTGGAATTTGAACTCAGAATGTAAAGACAGAAGAAATACTAATAAGCATTTCGACCAGCATGCTTAATAAATGATGACAATAACGATAGTGGTGGTAATTAAGATAATGAGGGTGATGATGAAAATTATAATGATGCTGATAATGAGGTTACTAATGATCTGATGATGATGATGATGACAAAGACTGTGATTACAGTGATGACAAAAATGAGATAATGATGGAGATGGTGAAAATGATGGTTATGTTTAAATAGATATTCTGAAGACTGGAGTTATTAAGGAGTCATCATGGTGGCGCTGGCGGTGGCGGCGGTGGTGGTGGTGGTGGTGGTGGTGGTCTTGGTTAACCCCCCCCCCCCCAGGTCTGGTCTGATTAGGAAAATATGTAATGAAAAGCATCCCATACAAAACTGTCCCGTCTTTTTCTGATTGGACCAAAGAGCATGGCAATGGTACCGTTGTTAAGTTCACTGATTGTAGCAATGATGATGATGATGATGATGATGTGTAAGAAGGAGGAAGAGAATCATGATGGTGGAAAAAATAATGATGTGATCATGATGGTAGTGGTGGGGAAAAGGAAGAGGAAGAGGAAGAGAATATTGACAATGATGATGATGACTGCCATCATTATCACTCTTATCATCATCATCATCATTGTCATCGTCATCATCTTCATTACCACCAATCACCATCATCATCATCATCATACTCTTCAACATTTCCATCACATTCATCATCACCATCATCGTCATCATCATCATCATCATCATCATCATCACCATCATCTTCAACATCACCATCATTGTCATCATCGTCATCATCGTCATCATCATCATCATAATCATCACTATCATCATCATTATCATTGTAATCATCACCACCATCATCATCATCATCATCATCATCATCATCATCACCATCATCTTCAACATCACCATCATTGTCATCATCGTCATCATTGTCATCATCATCATCATAATCATCACTATCATCATCATTATCATTGTAATCATCACCATCATCACCATCATCATCACCATGATCATCATAATCATCATCATAATCATCATTATCTTCATTACCGTCATCATCATCATAATCATCATCGTAATTGTCATCGCCATCCAGATCCAGACCGTGATTATCATATTCCTACTTTCTCTATGAACACTGTCCAATGCTATCACATCATGACATCTGAGGTCTCTGTGAGTCACTACAACAATATCAGTTGATGTTTCCTCCATTCAACAATCCCCTAGCAACTCTTCATTGTTTTTGCTTCTTTTTTTTTATTTTTTATTCATTTCATCTTGCAAAGATAATTGCTGTTTTCATTTCCGTTTTACAGTCCTTCGGGAACTTTATGCAGTCTACATGAAAAGCACACGATTGATAGAATATAAACTCAATACTCATCACGTTTTTGCCATCATACAAACACCATGCTTTTCATCTATCCCTCCAAGAAATAGATACATGGATATATACCTAGAAAATAGAAAGACAGAGAAACACATAAAAAAAACCAACCATTTATTGAATGAATATACCTTTTATCTTATAACTTCAATAAATATTAATACAATATATATATATATGTATGTATATATATATATATATATGTATGTATATATATATATATATATATATATATATATATATATATATATATATGTATGTATATATATATATATATATATCTATATATATAGATAGATAGATAGATAGATAGATATGTATATATATATATATATATATCTATATATATAGATAGATAGATAGATAGATAGATATGTATATATATATATATATATATATATATATATATATATATATTCATTTTATTCATTTTATCTTGTTTCAGCTCATGAGCTGTGGCCATGCTGGGGCACCGCCATTTGGTGTTGCTACACAATTTTACTTCACGAATTTTACTTCAGGAATTGACATTTGGTGCATGAGAGAATTTGATGCAGCTGCTCTCATCTGCGCCTCCTGCCGTGAAGTTGGCTCATCTGGGACACCTGACAGGAAGAAGTCTAGCCTCATCTTGAAGACACCTACATCCACCGCATGCAGGTCTCTCAGGCCCTTCGGGAGGATATTGAAGAGCTGTGGACCTCTGAAGCCCAGACTATTGCAGTATCTTGTCCTACATCTTGATGGCAAATTTGGAGTCCTTGGCACTATGCAATGGCGTCCAGTTCTTTTATTTGTGTAACTTTCGATGCCAAAGTTTGGGACAATTCCTTCGAGGATCTTCCAGATGTATATCATGGCATATCTTTCTCGTCTACGCTCTAAGGAATAGAGTCTTAATCTCTTGAGCCTTTCCCAATAGCTTATATGCTGCATAGAGGCTATCTTCTTCGTATAGCTTCGCTGGATTGCCTCAAGTTCTGAAATTAATTTGACACTGGTTGGTGACCATAGCTGAGAGCAATAGTCAAAGTGGCTTAGAACAAGTGTCCTCCAGAGCACCATCATGGTTTCCTGATCTCTTGTTCTAAAAGTCCTAAGAATGAGTGCTTCTTTCTTTCATTTGTCCGCTCACCTGTACATACTCTTTTACCTGTTTCAGTCATTTGACTGTGGCCATACTGGAGCACTGCCTTTTAGTCGAGCAAATTGACCCCAGGACTTATTCTTTGTAAGCTTAGTACTTATTCTATCGGTCTCTTTTGCCGAACCACTAAGTTACGGGCATGTAAACACACCAGCATCGGTTGTCAAGTGATGTTGGGGGAACAAACACAGACACACAAACATATACACACACATACATACATACATATATATATATATATATATATATATATATATATATATATACATATATACGATAGGCTTCTTTCAGTTTCTGTCTGCCAAATCCACTCACAAGGCTTTAGTTGGCCCTAGGCTATAGTAGAAGACACTTGCCCAAGGTGCCATGCAGTGGGACTGAACTCGGAACCATGTGGTTCGTTAGCAAGCCACTCCTACATATATATGTATATATACATCATCATCATCATCATCATCATCGTTTAACGTCCGCTTTCCATGCTAGCATGGGTTGGACGATTTGACTGAGGACTGGTGCAACCAGATGGCTACACCAGGCTCCAATCTAATTTGGCAGAGTTTCATTGATATATATGGTATATATTTCTTCCTTTTGTTGTCTAAATTCATACCACTAACCACTTTGAGTTATTTCTTAGCTCAGTTTTGTTTTAGTTATAAAAATTATTCTCAGCCAGACAATGTCATAAACATCCTCTAATCTCTTTGTATGTGTTTCAGTTTTATGTTTGGCTGGAGTCAAAGTAGAACGAAGCTGTATGGATGATGCCATTGAACCATATGTACATAGAGTGTGTAATGCTTCATGACTAGGTAACAACCTGCTAGAAATAAGAGTGAAATTTTCATCAAATCACACCTCATGGAAATCATCAAATCTTCAAATCACACCTCAAGGAAAGGGAAAGAAAAGACATTTGGATAATGTGGTATTTTATTCATAGCATCTAAAGAAAAGATAGAATGCTTACAGAGGGAACATCTTTGATCATAGGTCTACGCAATCAAGGCTGATCTGAAGTCTATACAACAAGAAGAACAACAACAATGGCACAAGGAAGGAATATATTGTTCTGAGATTAACCTTTTCTGCTTTCCATTCAATTAATTTTTAAAATAGTAATAGAATTTAGTAAAACACTTTGTTATTATTAATCTTGGCCATGAGCTTGGTGGAATCATTAGTGCATTGATCAAAATACTTCGTGGAATTTCTTCCAATCCATTACATTCTGTGTTTGAGTCCCACCTGGATCAACTTTGCTTTTAATTCCTCTGGGGTTGATAGAATGAAGTACCAGTCAAGTACTTGGCTCAATGTAATCAAAGAAACCACCTACCACAAAAATTGCTGACCTTATACAATTATCACGCTGGTGTCTGGAATGTAAATTAGCATGAAATTTTGATGGATGATTTTAATTTAGATCACTTTAAAACAAAAAGTTTGTATCATAGAACCAAGTGTGGGTTAGTCTCAGGCAGGTTGATATCAAAAGGATTAAAAACATAATACAATGCCTTTGGCAAGGTTTGAACTCAAGACATCAATTTATCAATGAACAATGTCACAAGATTCTACATATTCTTTTCTACTCTAGGCACAAGGCCCGAAATTTTGGGGGAGGTGGGGGCCAGTCGATTAGATCGACCCCAGGAGGAAAGGATGAAAGGCAAAGTTGACCTCAACAGAGTTTGAACTCAGAAACGTACACAGACGAAATACCGCTAAGCATTTTGCCCAGTGTGCTAACATTTCTGCCAACTTGCCGCCTTACCAAGCTCTACATATTAACAACTATAAATGTTATATTGTTCCCATTTTTATTGTTTTGTTTTAATAAGTGAAAACAAAACAAAATGAACTACTAAAACATTAGAGATTAGTGTCTTATTTCCCTTGTATAGGAACTCTTCAATAATGTCTTCACCAACACCAACTTTATCACTCACAATTTTATCATCAAGGGAGTCTCTACATGATTTCTTTCTTCTCCGCTCATTATCTAAATATGATTCGGGCAATGATAATTGGTTCAGTTCTTATTGCTTGCATACGAACATGTGCACACACATGCACACATACATACACATGCACATACACTCACACACACAATCTGACACATGCTCACACGCACACCTATACACATGTGCACATACAGACAGACATGCAAATATACATACATGAACATACACATATATATACACATATATATTATCATTGTAATCATTGTTTTAAAGCTTACATTTGTACACTTACATGGGTCAGACAAGAGTACATGAGGACAGAGTTTCTACATCTGGATGTCCTTTGTGATGCCAATTCCAGCTTCCTTCTTAGCATGGGCATCCAGCTGTAAAAATCCTGCCAAAACAGTCACAGAAGTCTGGTGCAGGCTTCTGCCTGGTCGGCTCTTGTGAAACTGCCCCACCCACACTAGCATGGAAGGCGGACGTTAAAACGACGACGACAATGACTACAACTACAACGGACAACAACAATGATGACGACGACTACAATGATGACGATGATGATGACAACGGTGGTGGTGGTGGTGGTGGTGCTGGTGGTGGTGCTGCAACCAGCTCCTGTGAACAACCCTACCCATGCATGCATGGAAGATGGACATTAAATGATGATGAAGATGATATGTATATGTGTGTCATCATCATCATCATCATCATCATCATCGTTTAACGTCCGCTTTCCATGCTAGCATGGGTTGGACGATTTGACTGAGGACTGGTGGAGCCCGAAGGCTACACCAGGCTCCAATCTGATTTGGCAGAGTTTCTACAGCTGGATGCCCTTCCTAACGCCAACCACTCCGAGAGTGTAGTAGGTGCTTTTACGTGTCACCCGCACGAATGCCAGTCAGGTGCTCCATGCTGGCATGGGTTGAACAGGATATTTTGAAACAGTATCTTACTGCTGGATATCCTTCCTTACACCAAACAGAGACATAATATGCTGCTGCTGAAAACTAGAATACACAGAGCATACATCACTACATTGAAAATATTGGCACTAGCTGTGTTTAACAATGACAAAACAATTACAGCTATAATGTAGAAACAGTATGAAATAGAAATAGCTTAATGTTGAAATGGTGTGAGCCAATGAGGGAGTCTGTCTATATGGTCATTCGACTTGCAAGAAGTAGCAGTCACATCTCGCTCAAATCCTATCCCAATGTTAAAAAACAAAAGAAAAGGCAGTCAAGAATGTAGTCCTGTAAACACTATGCTTAGGGTTAAAAAAAAATATAACAGTCATAAGTGGAATTCTTTTTATCATTCAGATTTTTTCAACCAAAGACAACAGAGTGTGACAAGCTATAACATTTCCTCTTTATCGTTGTCATAATTACCACTCTCATCACTTCTATCAATCACCCCCCACCCCAGATAATGATATCTGGGACTATAAAAATCTGTAAGACCTACTTAAGTTTTAACCTTTTTGTTACCATATTTATTTTGAGATGCTCAGTGTTTCTTTCAATTAATCTTTAATATAACAAAGAATTTAGTAAAATAAATTAGTTATCATTAAACTAGTGTTTAGGAACATAAATTGTGACTAAGGTTTGGTGGAAGATTTTAATTCGGAACTTATGAAAACAAGACATTTGTACTCAGAGCCAGAAGAGGCAGTTTCAGCCAGGTTGATATCAAAGGGGTTTAAGGATGATGAAAACACAAGACAATTTCCTTCACCACCTTGCTACCAAGTAGGTGGCCAGTCAAAATTTATTCTAAAAAAAGTATATATATATATATAAATATATATATATATATATATATATATATATATATATATATATATATATATATATATATACAGAATATGGGGATTTAGTTCACTGGTGATGTAAATGAATAGGTACGCTGGGTAAGTGCTGTAACGGATTATCAGGGTTCCGAGCTCGTAACTGGATATATATTTGTGACCTAATGACCTCAAATTGAGACCTATAATAGCAAGTCCTGCATGCAAAACCCACTGCCTCAGTAACTTTTTCGATACCCTCTGAAAATCATTCCTCAAGCATGTTAAAAGCTACATAAGGGATGAGCTGGATATGCTGAATCACCTCCCTGAAACAATAAACAAAACACCCTACGAGTATCCTTCGATGTAGTCAACTTCTATTCCAATATCCCCCACAACCTAGGAATAGAAGCAATTCAATTCTGGCTAGAGAATTATACCAACGAACTCCCACATCGCATCAAAAAAGAATTCGTGATAGAAGGGCTAAAATTTATCTTGGAGAATAACTACTTCGTTTTCAAAGACAACTTCTATCAACAAAAATCGGGGACTGCAGTGGGTAAGAGAAAGGCCCCTCCTTTGCTAAACTTGTCATGGGATGTCTAGAAATTATCGTAAGGTACTAGAAAAATACGGCAACCCATTCTCCCTCTACATAGAAAATAACTGGAAGAGATACCTGGATGACTGTTTCATCCTTTGGCATGAAAGTATAGAGAGACTTACAGAACTTCAAGCACTTATAAATGGACTTTATGTAAACATTCAATTCACGATGGAATATAGCCATCAACAACTTCCTTTCCTCGACATCCTCATTAAGAAATCTAGCAACGTAATAGAAACAGATATATACTATAAGCCCATGGACTCCAAGCAATATCTACCATTCAACTCATGCCACCCCAGACACACTAGAATGAATATCCCTTTCAACCTAGCAAAAAGGCTCTGTACTATAGTTTCAAATACAAGCACCAGGGACACACGACTACATGAGCTAGAGGATACACTCACCATCAGGAACTACCCATCAGGAACTACCCATCATCACTAATTGATATATGCTTTCAACGTGCCCTACAACTCAACATCCACAAACTCAGACATCTCAAATTAAAGAAGGATTTACAACCAAAAGCCCTACCATACATCTCCACACACAACCCTCTTAACAGTGAAGCCTTTGACACCATCCCTCAAAACATTCTCCAGCTAAAAAAGGACCACAGAATGAACTTAATCCTCCAAACACACACCATCATAAAAAGCAAGAGACAACCCAAATCTATGAAAAGTCTCCTACCACAAGCCCAAATATGCTCAACAATAACACTGAAGCCATCAGTAAAGAATCGTGGAAGACCCAACTGTGGGGTATGCATCGATTTAATTGAGGGATCAGAGTTCTCCTTCAAACAGGGACAACATTTCAGAGTGAAAAGCAACTTCACATGTGCTTTGGAGAACCTGATATACACACTAACCTGCTCTGGGTGTCAAGAGCAATACATAGGCCAAACAAAAAACAGTCTATGGCAAAGGATGGCTCTGCACAGATCCCAGATCAAAATTCCGAAAAACAAAAATAGCATTCAGCCAATACATCGACATTTGCACCAATAACAAAAATCCAAGCTTCAGAATTTTTCCCCTCTATCAATTCAGGGACGATACAACCTGTAGAATTAATAAAGAGTCGTTCTTTATCACAAAATACAGACCCCTTTTGAATGACATATCCCCCATGACCTTAGAATAACACACATGCAAATATTAAAAATGATACATTCAAAAGTGATACCCAAGAATTCATTAAAAACAGTCCCAATCATACTTATCATATAGTTAAATATATAGTTAAACACCTGATCTGACAAACCCTTACAAATGGGTGGACTTCATTAAAGGTCCTCTAAGGGTCAGGCGATGGCATTATATATTTTGAAAGATTAGCTCTACTCCAGATGTAGACCAAGGCAGGATTTGAACTCAGACCACAGGGAACAAAAACGAATACATTTTGTGTCATGCTGAATTTCCCTGACAACTCCATTAAGGGTATATGTGTCTGTGGACATACGACAGTTTAACATAAGAGCAATGATATATGTGCGTATGTGTGTGTTGTGTGTATGATATAATCTATATATATGTATATACATATACATACACACACACACGTGTGTATGTATATATATATATATATATATATATATATATATATATATGTGTGTGTGTGTGTGTGTGTGTATTATGGGTGGGCTTACACATATATATTATGTGTATATATTATGGGTTGGTAGGTGGGGTGTACTTCAGACACTAAAGTACAAGTCATTTTTATGCACCAACTATTTAACTATATGATAAGTAATTCATAAGCAGTAACACATCAGAAATGGTAACAGGAGATATCGGATGATTATGATTTGAGAATAAATTTCCAGTGAATGAAATGAATACATCAATCACTATCTATACAGGCTTTCATGGTGGGGAGTTGTATATACAGGGTCAGTGTGTCACTAACACACACACACTCGTATATAACATGCACACACATAAATACACACATGTATACAGACAAATTGAAACAAACAACGATGTCCAAAGTCTTCATAATAACAAGAAAAGGTGATTAAAAATATAAAAACGAATAAGGTGATTTTTTCACTGCTTCATTCATTGGTTCAATAATGACAGGCTGACAATTGGTACGATTCTTATTGTATATACATGCATGCATACATACATACACACATACATACATACACACATACATACATACATACATACACACATACATAGATACATACATGCATACACACATACATGCATGCATGCATACATACATACATATATACATATATACATACACATACATACATACATGCATACATACATGCATACATACATATATACATATATATACATACATACATACATACATACATACATACATTCTCATACATACGCCCACACATGTACACGTTCTTACATTCACACACTTGCACAAACACACGCATACACATATACTCTCTCTCACTCACTCTCTCTCATGCATACACACACACACACACATACAGAGGCACATACACACTTCCTTCTCATACACATTCATTCGCACAATACAATCACCCGTGCACACATTCTCACAGACTCACACACATACACACACTCACTCACTCACTCTCTTTCTCTCATACATACAAATATTCACACACACACAGAGGCACATACACACTTCTCTCTCTCACACACACACATTCGTTCACACATACACACACACATTCATACATATACCCTCACAGTCACACATACTCACACACTCACACACACACACACACAAACTCACACACACATTCTCTCATTCTCATGTTCTCTCATTATCTCATACACATATGCACATGCACACACACATTCTCTCTCACACACACACACATCTTTTATCTTCAAGTCTGGAAGGAAGGCAGTACTCCTGACCTTTCCAAGATCAGTGGATAGGAAATAGGAGGATGATATTCTCAAACCAAACACCTGATCTGGCAAACCCTTACAAATGGGTGGACTTCACTAAAGGTCCTCTAAGGGTCAGGCGATGGCATTATATATTTTGAAAGATTAGCTCTACTCCAGATGTAGACCAAGGCAGGATTTGAACTCAGACCACAGGGAACAAAAACGAATATGTTGAAGCAATCTATCTACCTCACTAACAATGTCAGTTCACATTACTTACACATATATATGTATGTTTGTGTGTGTGTGTGTGTGTGTGTGTGTACAGGTGTGTTGTGTGTAAAGGTTTGTGTGTGTAAAGATGTGTGTGTGAAAAGGTGTGTGTGTGTTAAAAGGTGTGTTTGTGTGTAAAGGTGTGTGTGCGTGTAAAGGGGGGGGGGGTGTAAAGGTGTGCGTGTGTGTAAAGTTATATGTGTGTTTAAAGGTGTGTGTGTAAAAGTGTGTGCGTGTGTGTAAAGGTGTATGTGTGTGTAAAGGTGTATGTGTATGTAAAGGTGTGTGGTATAGTGGTTAGGGTACCCTACACACAATTGAAGAGTCATAAGTTCAATTCCCAGTGGAGCATTGGCTCCTTGAGCAAGACACTTCATTTCATGCTGCTCCATTCCACTCAGTTGGCAAAAATGAGTTCTACCTGTATTTCAAAGGGCCAGCCTTATCATATTCTGTGTCATGTTGAATCTCCCTGACAACTACATTAAGGATACACGTTTCTGTGGAGTATTCAGCCACTTGCAGGTTAATTTCATGAGCAGACTGTTCCATTGATTGGATCAGTTGGAATCCTTGTCATAATAACCGATGGAGTGCCAATTATATACATATTACACACACACACACACACACACACACACACACACACATATATGCATATATGAGAGTGTATGGCCTAGCAGTTAGGCTGTTGCACTCATGGTTGCAAGATCGTGGGGTTTGGATTCCCAGACCAGTTGGTGCATTGTGTTCTTGAACAAAACACTTCATTTCATTTTTGCTCCATGGTCATTTCGACATCTGACATGTGGCACAGTTGTGCACTGGTACATTGAATGTCGATTTGATGTGGGGAGGAAAGAGCTTCTATGAACAAAAACATTTGATCACTGTAAACAAAGCAACCGGTTGTTCAGCAACAAATTGCAGAATGGTCATCTGTCATCTAACAAGTGGTTCAGGAAAAGGGACGATATAGAATAAGTACTAAGCTTACAAAGAATAAGTCCTGGGGTTGATTTGCTCGACTAAAGGCGGTGCTCCAGCATGGCCACAGTCAAATGACTGAAACGAGTAAAAGAGTAAAAGAATAAAAGAATAACCTAGTAACCTGTGGTATTTTTTCTAGCTTTCTTTCACATTCTGAGTTCCAATTTCGCCTAGGTTAACTTGACCTTTCAACTTTCCATGGGTGGGGGTCAATAAAATACAGTACCAGTCATGTTCTGAGGCCTGTTTAATTCATCAACCCCCACCTCTCCACAAATCTCTGGCCTTGAGCCTATGTTAAAAATAATTACCATCATGATCAGTCACCCCATCATGTGATGATGATGATGATGATGATGATGATGATGATGACGATGATGACGATGATGACAATGACGACAACGACAATGATCATCATTATCGTCATCTCTTTTAAAATTACAATGAAGCAGTCAATAAATATTGCAATGTCTTGATCTTGGCTTCAAGATTCTGAAAATATATTATCGATGAGAGAGAAATATACTAAAAATAATTCCAAAATGAATTCTTTGATAAAGGAGTTAGTCGTATAAATAGATGACACATAATTTTTATTAGGTTTAAAAATCAATAAAACTTTCAGTTGACATAATGCTGACAGCTCAATTTTTTGTTTTCATTGTGCAAACACACTAATAGAACAGTGATAGCAAGTGTTAAATTTAGCCTTCATTTAGAATAGAAAACTATTTCATATCAATAATTGTCCCAGCTGTATGGTGGCTTAGTGATACTTCTTCTATGATACCAAGTTTATATATATATATATATATATATATATATATATATATATATATATATATACATATACATATATACACATATATATGCACATATATGTATATGTATGTATCTATGTATCTCTCTCTCTGTATATATATATATATATATATATATATATATATATTCATTTATTTGTTTCAGTCATTTGACTGTGGCCATGCTGGCGCACCGCCTGAAGTCAAACAAATCGACCTGGGACTTATTCTTTGTAAGCCTAGTACTTATTCTATTGGTCTCTTTTGCCAAACCACTAAGTCGCAGGGATGTAAACACACCAACATCGGTTGTCAAGGAAAGAAAGGAGGTTTTATGTTTCGAGTTAAAGCTCTTCTTCATAAACAGGAGACAGAGGAAAGTCCAATAGAAAAGGATAAGCAAGTACCTTATGTAGTATTTATTCCATTCAAGTTTCACAGATACTTCCTGATCATTCTCGCAATTGTAAATGTAGTAAATCATTGATTTCACCATTGGAAATCTATAAACCAATGACAATGCTATTATTCTGAAAATTCAATATATAAAATAAATTAAAAATAAAAATTCCACAGATGAAATAACTAAAGATCAAGAGATGATGCAAATATTATTCCTAAAACATTATTTAAACAGTCAAATAAACAAAAAGCCATTTAGTTCCTCCTTAAATTCATAGCACATACGCAAACTGAAAATGGTAACCACTTGATTATGACCTTTAAAATGTTTCTAATTGGCTTATAGCTGTGCATTTGAATGCAAACTAACAGAAATGATATTAGAATTATTGTTTCCTATGCTAAAAGGTTGAAGAAAATGAAGGGAATTGTGATAAATTGACATTAATATCACTAAACGATAAATGTTATGACAAAAAAATTACATTTCTATATAAGGAACATTCAATAATGACTTGGTTTTACTCTATACCTTCTGGTGAGTTAAATGTGCGATTTTGTATTATGTGTATTGTGTGTGTATATTGTGTGTGTGTGCGTGCGTGTGCATGTGTGTGTGTTGTATACATAGGCATAGATATATTATATATATACACACAATTATACAGGCATAAATACAGACAAACAGATCGGTTTAATGAATTTTCACTGGAAAAAGATTGTCATTGACTTTAAAGTTTCAGCTTGCTTCCTGTCAACAGACATGAATATATATGCATATGTATATAGTTGAAATTTACAGAAAAACAAAAGATGAAGACAGGTGTATGAACAACAAGCAGGTGTATTAGTTTGACGCTTGGGAAAGTGAGAAAGTCTTTTGCATTTCAAGCCTACACTTTTCAACAGAAAGGAATAAGAGAAAATAAACAGAGAGACAATAAAAAAAAAAACTTGTGCATTTAGAGATCAGATATGGTGGCTGATGTGTGTGTGTGTGTGTGCGTGTGTGTGTGTGTGTGTGTGTGTGTGTGTGTGTGTGTGTGTGTGTGTGTACATATGGATGGATGGATATGTGTGCCTATGACTGTGTGTATGTATAAATATACATATGTGAATACACACACACACACACACACATTAGTACATGTGCTTGAATCTATGTGCATATTTGGATTGCAAGTATACACCATACTTGCTCAAAAGCCCCAAACATCATGAAGTTCAATTGTTGCAACTCACCATTTCCAAAATTTGAAGAAACCTTTATTCATTAGCTGTTAAACCAA
>NC_142928.1:183402940-183417940 GCF_046866305.1 Octopus bimaculoides | reverse complement strand
AAACTAGACTTAGTTGATAGCTTCCACTATCTAGGTGACCAAGTTAGTAGTGGGGGAGGGTGCGCTGAAAGTGTAGCTGCTAGAATAAGAATAGCCTGGGCAAAGTTCAGAGAGCTCTTACCTCTGCTGGTGACAAGGGGCCTCTTACTCAGAGTAAAAGGCAGACTGTATGATGCATGTGTACGAACAGCCATGCTTCATGGCAGTGAAAAATGGGCTGAGACTGCTGAGGACATGTGTAGGCTCGCAAGGAATGAAGCCAGTATGCTCCGATGGATGTGTAATGTCAGTGTGCATACTAGACAGAGTGTAAGTACCGTGAGAGAAAAGTTGAACCTAAGAAACATCAGTTGTGGTGTGCAAGAGAGACGATTGCACTGGTATGGTCATGTAGTGAGAATGGATGAGGATAGCTGTGTGAAAAAGTGCCACACCCTAGCAGTTGAGGGAACCTGTAGAAGAGGTAGGCTCAGGAAGACCTGGGATTAGGTGGTGAGGCACGACCTTCGAACATTGGGCTTCACCGAGACAATGACTTCTGACCGAGACCTTTGAAAATATGTTGTGCGTAAGAAGACCCGGCAAGCCAAGTGAGACTTAAATCCAAGTCCTCTGCCAGGGGTGTAGCCAGCCCACTTATGCGTACCTTCATCCATTGGACACTAAACTCCGCTTGCAAAGACCTGTTGAGGCAAGTGAAATTGAAATCGAACTAAATTCGACAACTGGCACCCATGCCAACGTCGTCTCCTTCATTGGACATGAAACTCAGCTTGCGAAGACCTGTTGGGGCAAGCAAAAGCGAAATCGTGATGGCACCTGTGCCCAGCGTCGCCTTCCTGACACTTATGCTGGTGGCACATGTAAAGACATTCGAGCAAGATCGTTGCCAGTGCCGCTAGACTGGCTCCTGTGCAGGTGGCACGTAAAATACACCATTTTGAGCATGGCCGTTGCCAGTACCACCAGACTGGGCTTTGTGCCGGTGGCACGTAAAAGTACCCACTACACTCTCAGAGTGGTTGGCGTTAGGAAGGGCATCCAGCTGTAGAAACTCTGCCAAATCAGATTGGAGCCTGGTGTAGCCATCTGGTTTCACTAGTCCTCAATCAAATCGTCCAACCCATGCTAGCATGGAAAGCGGACGTTAAACGATGATGATGATGATGATGAAGACTACATTACACAATGGCTGCTTTAACTAAGACAATACAATGTTGATTAAGGGAAATTTTGTTGCTATATTTAGCTGTATAAATGACCACATAGAATCTTCTTCATTCGTTTGTATACATTGTGATTTATAGCACATGTGTTTCCATAACATCCACACACATCATTCATGCATAATCTGGTTAGCTTTTGCTTTAGGTCTCTAAGAACACCTTCGAAATCATGAGCAAAAACATTCTCTTTTTCTAATCTGATATTTAGAGGTCCTCAATTGTTCATCTGCTGACCTAAAGGAATCAGAAATCTAGAAGAGACCTCTACTGAAACCTTCAGAAAAGCATTGGATAAACACCTAACAACAATACTGGATCAGTCAAGCATTCAAGGATACACTCAGAGCAGATCAAATGCTACAAGCTCAATCATGGGTCAAATTCTAGCCATTAAGTGACAATGAAACTGAAAGAAAAGTAATTAAGGTGGTGCTCCAGCATGGCTGAAGCCCTATGACTGGAACCATTATATGAATAAAAGAATCATAAACATCCTGTAATGTGGTCAGGATGACCTGGTATCCTTCAAAACTAAAACACAATCATTTCACTTATCAAAGAAACTGACTAACATCATTAAATATTTCTTATTCATGAGCAACACACAAATAAAGCTAACACAAATTTTACAAATGCATGGTTTCACAATCTTATCTTTAATAATAACCTAAAAATTAGCCGAGACTTCATTGCAAAAATCTAAATCCTCTTTTCAAGGCCAAAAACTATTTCAGCTCTGATCAGCTGTTGATCCCCTTCAGGGTACAAGTATTACCCACATTAGATTAAAATACTACTCATGTTTCTGTGAAAAAGCAGCTGCTACACTCAAGAATATTTTAGATAGCATCCAGGTAAAAAAAACTTAAGGGAACACCTGGCATTGACAAACTGTTACTCACCAAAACACTACAGCTACTAACTCACTAATTCTTTTATTATTTTATTTGTTTCAGTCATTTGGCTGTGACCATGGTCGAACAAACCAATCCCAGGACTTATACTTTGTAAGCCTCATTCTTATTCTATCGGTGTCTTTGACTGAACTGCTAAGTTACAGGGATGTAAACACACCAACATCAGTTGTCAAGCAATGGTGGGGGGACAAACACAGACACACACATACATACATATATATATATATATATAATTTAAAATATAGGATAAAATCTTTATAAGAATTTATCAAGTAGTTAGCATGAAAAAAACCTCATAAGGGAAAAATTTATTAATTATTCCCTATAAATATATTTATTTATATTAATGTCAAACTACCATGGTAGTTTGACTTTTAGAGTCCCTCCTAGCATGAGGCATTTATGTATAGTAATGCCCTTAATATAAATAAATATATATATATATGACAGGCTTCTTTCAGTTTCCATCTACCAAATTCACTCACAAGGCTTCAGTCGGCCTGAGGCTATAGTAGAAGACACTTGCCCAAGGTGTCATGCAGTGGGACTGAATCTGGAACCATGTAGTGGATAAGCAAGCTACTTACCACACAGCCACTCCTGTGTCTAACTGCAGTATTTTTTCAGTGTTGCATCTAATACTACTATGGTTGCTTCTGCTTCTCTGAGGAACCAAACAGTGCACCAGCTCTTCACAAAAATACTTTGTTGCATTTTTCTCCTTATCTCATAATCTGTACTATATCTTATTCTGTGTACCTCGCACTAAAGCACTCCACTGAAATCTATATTCCAAGAATTGAAACCCTCAGGAATTGCCCTGATGCCTACATTTTCTCTATAAACATCAACCTATGGAAATTCAAGCTGAACTGCATAAATTTTACCAGTTTGAGAGAACATGAGAAGGGTATGGCCATTACCTGTCAATGCTTAGAATAAAATGTAAGGAAAAAAAAATATTTCTAATGCTCAAAGGATCAGACAAAGCAAGATAATCTATGCAGTAATGAGATGAATGAATAAATAAAATCCATTGCATGCAATGAGTGTTCTATCTTACACTTTTATACCCCCCTCCATCCCCCACACACACAGATAGATAGATAGATAGATAAATAGATAGATAGATACATACATACATACATACATACATACATACATACAGACAAATTGATAATTAGATAGATAGATAGATATATAAGTAGATAGTTATAGATACAAATCTGTATATGTGAATGAGCATCTGTATGAGTGTGTGTGTGTATAGATGTATTTGCATATATCTATATAAATATATATATATATATATATATATATATATATATATAAATACACACACACACACACACACACACACATCATCATCATCATCATCGCTTAACATCCGCTTTCCATGCTAGCATGGGTTGGACGATTTGACTGAGGACTGGCGAACCGGATGGCTACACCAGGCTCCAATCTGATTTGGCAGAGTTTCTACAGCTGGATGCCCTTCCTAACGCCAACCACTCCGAAGTGTAGTGGGTGCTTTTACGTGCCACAGGCACGAAGGCCAGTCAGGTGGTACTGGCAACGGCCACGCTCAAAATGGTGTATTTTACGTGCCACCTGCACAGGAGCCAGTCCAGCGGCACTTGCGCGATCTCATTCAAATGTCTTTACACATGCCACCGGCACAAGTGCCAGGAAGGCAACGCTGGGCACAGGTGTCATCACGATTTCACTTTCGCTTGCCCCAACAGGTCTTCACAAGCCAGGAGTCAGTCCAGCGGCACTGGCAACGATCTCACTCGAATGTCTACACATATGTGTGTGTGTATGCTCAAACACGTGTATACATTACACACACTCATGCGCAGACACACTCATTCACATACACACATTTATATTTATAACTATCTGTCTATCTATCTATCTGCCTACCTACCTACCTATTTATCTATCTATCTATCTATCTATCTATTTGTGTGTGTGTGTGAGTGTGTGCATGCACGCATGTGTGTGTGTGTGTATGTGTTATAGTTTCATTTTGCAGGGCAACAAGCTGGCAGAATTGTTAGCACGCTGGGCAAAATGCTTAGCAGTATTTCATCTACCATTACGTTCTGAGTTCAAATTCTGCCGAGGTCGACTTACCTTTTCATCCTTTTGGGGTCAATTAAAATAAATACCAGTTATGCACTGGGGTTGATGTAATTGACTTAATCCCTTTGTCTGTCCTTGTTTGTCCTCTCTATGTTTATCCCCCTGTGGGGAATAAAGAAATAAATATAGTTTCCTTTTATAGTCGTGTGAACTTAATTTCCCACCAATTCATCCTTCTCAATCCCAGGTCCAATTTACTATATACACCTCCCCGCTGTGTCACCTTCACTATCTTCTCTCTTTCCTCTCTCTCTATATCTCTCTCCTCTCTCCATCTCTCTTTCTCTCCTATCTTTCCTTCTCTCTCTCTCTCTCTCTCTCTCTCTCTCTCTCTCTCTCTCTCTCTCTCTCTCTCTCCTCTTCCTCCTCCCACTCTATCTCTCTTTTGCGACTCTCTTCACACTTGAGGCAGCCATGTTTCTTCTCTGCTGCAAAATAACTTTTTCTGTTCCTCAATACAACTCCTCAACTCACTTGAGTTTCTCGCTGGCCCCATTGCTACTAATGCCTCATAAGAAAAGCATATAGTACACTCTGCAAAGTGGTTAACATTAGGAAAGACATCCAGCCATAGAAGCCATGCCAAAACAGACTGGCGCAGCCTTCTGACTTGCCAGTTTCTCTCAAACTGTCCAAAACCATGCCAGCATAGAAAACAGACGTTAAATGATGACAACAACGACGATGATGATGACAATGATATATTCTATGGATCCTGAAGAAGAACATCATATTTTCAAGTAACCTGTCTGACATCAGACAAACAAATAGTTTACAAGCCAGTAAAACTTATCCTAGCAACCAACCAATCAACATAGAGCTAATGACAAAACATTAAATTGGATACATGCTTTGTGTGTAAATGCTCTGTTTGATTGCCGATAGAAGACAAGGACTTTGTGACCTGTGCCATTTGGCATTGCATGCTTAACAAATTTTTCCTTTGCAGCACATGCAAAGGAAAACACATGTACAGTATATCCTGATATTATGAGTGTTTGGAAATGCCAAAGATGGTTTAACAAATTCAGAAATGGTGGTTTCAATCTTTTGGATGGGTTTTCATCATGAAAGCCAACTGTTCTTGATAATGATGCATTTGTGTTTAAACTGGCCTTATCCAGCCAAAATATTCTGCTTGCTTTATGTTCAAACTGACCAGATCTGGCCTGTGACACCAACCCTACAATATCATTCTAAAAATTAATGGTTACCTCAACAAAGTTTCATAGCTACAAGATAATGCATGACTAATTCAAGACAATGTGAATAAACAAGCAGTGCTTTTGACAGAATAATGTGAATGCTAAAGGGTTAAGCAGCATTTGAAGAAGACCTGTGTCAAACTAACAGGGACTTATCTCAGAGTCTTACTTTGATCCACTGTGCAAGATTATCTCAAGCAGATTGAGAAATTCTATAGAGAAGGGATGTGGGTGGCTGTTGCCTAAGAATAAAGGCTACATACAGTGAAAATGATCCAAGAAAAGATAAATTCATTAGGCTGGGAAGCTCTGTCTCATCCCCACTACTCACTTGAGCACTTTACCCGTGGGGAAACATTTGGGAGCAGGGACATGGTTGAAATGGTGCTCTAATCATTTTTCTCTTCCAAACAACCTGTTTTTTTGTTTTTTTTTGCCCAAGGAATCAGAAAAATGATTTTGAAGAATGAAAACGTTATTGCTAATAAATGGTGGTGGTGGTAGTGGTGGTGGTGGTGAAAATGACGACGATGATGATGATGATGATGATGATGATGATGATGATGATAGTGCTGATGGCAGTGATGGCAATGATGATGATGATGATGATGATGAAAAAGAAGAAGGTAACAGGGAAGATCTGAGAAACTATTGCCCCACATGCCTCTCATTTCACCTCTTCAAGCTATTTACAGAGATCCTCTTGAGGACCAGCATCTGATGGTATAAAAACAAGGATTAAGAAAGACTACAGCATGATAAACAACATATTCACTTTAATGCAGCTTCTAGACTAAGTGAAAGAGTATAAATTGGTCTTTTGCATCGCCTTCATTGATTGCAATGAGACCATCAATAGTAAAAAAGTGAATGGAGTGGCTTGGAAAATGCAAGGAGTTCAAGCACTAGACAACAAACTTCTCTGAGAAGTGAACTTAAGATGTACCTCTGATGTAACGCTGTTGTCACTATCTGTAAGAAATCTGGTTAGGAAAAGTGATTACTCTCTCTTTTACTTGTTTCAGTCATTTGACTGCGGCCATGCTGGAGCACCGCCTTTAGTCGAGCAAATTGACCCCAGGACTTATTCTTTGTAAGCCTAGTACTTATTCTATCAGTTTCTTTTTGCCAAACCACTAAGTTACGGGGGACATAAACACACCAGCATCGGTTGTCAAATGATGTCGGGGGGACAAACACAGACATACAAACATATACACGCACATACATATATATATATATACATATATACGACGGGCTTCTTTCAGTTTCCGTCTACCAAATCCACTCATAAGGCTTTGGTAGGCCTGAGGCTATAGTAGAAGACACTTGCCCAAGGTGTCACGCAGTGGGACTGAACCCAGAACCATGTGGTTGGTAAGCAAGCTACTTACCACACAGTCACTCCTGATTCTTTAAATTTCATTCGACCTCGTGCTATGTTTTCATAGCATTTTTTTCGATGGCCCAATAACTGAAGAGATGCTGACGTGGGTTTCCACCCCAACATCCGAAACTCAGAGTTTTATCATGGCTGCCGAATAATTGTCATATATGTATGCTATTATATATAAAAGCATCCATACTGTTCAGTTTTAATATACTCATCACTAAAATGAAAGAAAATCTAAATTCAATAACAATTTTTTTATATTGATTGTATTGGAGATCAGTCCTGTCACTATGGTAATGATAGCAGTAGTGGTAGTGGCGATGATGGTGGTAGCGATGGTCGGGGTGGTCGTGGCGGTGGTGGTCGTCGTCGTAGCAGTGGTGATGGGGGTGGGGGTGGAGGTTAAAGTGGCAGTGGTAGCAGTGTTGGCGTTGATGTTGAAAGTATTACGAAACTTAATGAATATGCGATTGTCAGGCCATTAGATCCCTCTGTGAGATCAAATGTCCAATGAAGCTATTGACCTCAAACATAAGCAATAAAAAAAAATTAAAAGGATTCTAACACACACACACACACACACACACACACACACACACACACACACACACATACACACATATAAATGCATATATATGTCATATATATATATATATATATATATCCACGCATTATAAACTTATATATATCATCATCATCGTCGTTCTGCAAACACTTTCCATGCAAGAAGAAATAATGGATAATGTGTGTGGCTTGTGTGTGTGTGTGTGTGTGTGTGTGTGTGTGTGTCTGTGTGTGCGCGTGTGAATGCGTGTGAATGTGTGTGTGTGTGTGTATGTGTGCCTGTGTGTCTGTATGTGTCCATGTCTGTGTGTGTGTGTGTGTGTATATATATATATATATATATATATATATATATATATAAATGCATACATACATACATATACATTTAATACACATACACACATACACACATTAATTTATCATTTCTGCTTTCTCATTAAATTAAGGATTTATAGGAAGTGTAAGAGGTGGGTTAGCAATCTAGTTAAGCCATGGTTGACAACAGTGGAGGTCAACAGCTGTTTGTTGCTGAGGTACCCTGAACAAAGCAATAAGAACAGAACTAGTAACATGTAGTGAAGAACAAATTATGGAGAGAAACAGAGAAGAGGAGCTGATAAATAAGTTAGAAGTAATTAGGAAAGGCATTGCAACCAAAACGCCAGTGATGAGAATAGTCCTTGATCATTTATTCAATACACAGCAATGAAGATTGCATTGGTAGACCCAAGGTGCATTCACTAAAATATTAGGGGATGAAAGTTGTACAATGAGTTCAAAAGATGGAAGTATGGTTCAGTCTGGAAACAGACTGGGATGATGCATGGCATTCTATTTTAAATAAATGTATGTGGATGTGGGGAGAGACAGAGAGAGGGGTGGGGATCACAAAGCATTTGAGATGGATGGTAGTGGATAGTTTGTGATATTCACTCCAGTTCATTATATTCTGAGTTCAAATCTCATTGAAGTCAATTTTGACTTTCATTCTTCAAGGGGCCCCTTATTAAATGATGTGCCAGTCTAGTATTGGGGGTCAATGGTATCAATTAAAACCCCCTTCCCCCCATCTCAAAGTTGCTCATGCTGTGTCTAAAATCAGAAACCGTCATCATCGTCGTCGTCATCATCTTCATCATCATCATCATCATCATCATCATCATCATCATCATCATCATCATCATCATCATTAATATAATTACCATTATTATTAGGCTGCAAGCTGGCAGAATTGTTAGCACACCAGGCAAAGTACTTAGCAGCATTTCGTCTGTCTTCACATTCTGAGTTCAAATTCCACCGAGGTCAACCTTGCCTTTCGTCCTTTTTTTTGGGGGGGGGTCGATAAAATAAGCACCAGTCAAATACTGGGGTTGATGCAATCAACTTACCCACCTCCCTTGAACTGTGCCAAAATTTGAAACCATTATTATTATTATCATTATTATTATTATCATTATTATTATTAAGGCGGTGAGTTGGTAGAATTGTTAATGCAGCTGGCAAAATTCTTAGTGGAATTTCATCCGTCTTTACGTTCTGGGTTCAGATTCCGCCAATGTCAAATTTACTTTTGGAGTAAACAGATAGCGAGGAGCTGACCAGAAGCACTGCCCTCATTCCCATGTTCATTTGCTGTCAGTTGTTGTTGGGAAGATGGTGAATAATCTTGTGGATGGTCTGCCAAGTCAGTTACTGATGTTGGAGCTTTAATGTATCCATGCCTAGGGAAACAAGATGTTCAGAGAATGGTAGTTGTCTGATGGCAGGTGAGTCCACACATGATCACTCAACCTTCTTTAGATAGCTGTGAAATATTCCTCGATTCATATCCCTATATCTGAAAATAGTTTATCATTCAAGAGCTTCTAGCAGTGAAATCCACAGAATAAGCAATTCATTGAATAGTTAGGTTTTATACACCCATTAATTCATGCAGTAAAAAAAAAAGAGAGAAAAAAAAAGTAAAAAATAAAAAAAAAATTTTTATCAATAATTTAACCAATCATTTTTCCAAAGGGTTGCACAGCTGTACCAATGGCCTTCACAGCTGTGAGGGACGAATTCAATATTACCAAATATAATAACTTCTTATATGTATTTATTTACACAACATGATTTATTCAACAATTACATCCTCTTATTATTGCTACTTCTCATAAAATATTCAATGTGCCTCTTTAACAAAAAATACAGCCAGCTTTGCAACTTTTTACTTTATTTCAATTCATACATTAAGGTTTGCAATATATGACTGAGTCTCTTTCTATAACAGAAATCTCCAACTTTTGTAGACTGCTATTTTCCACCCAATATTTGCATGCTACTGTTTATAGTTCCAAAAAAGAGCTATGCAATTTAACCATTTAATGTAAGTGAAGGTATGTTGGCTGAGTGGTTAGGGATGTTGAGCTTATCATCATAAGGCTGTAGGTTTAAATCCTCAGATGGGTAGTGCATTGATTCCTTGAGCAAAGCATTTCACTTAACATCTTTTTTTGGAGCAACTCACCTGAAATGAATACAGATCTTGCACCCATTCTCCTTCTGGCTGCCACAACTGAGTAAAGGGTGAGATGGTCAAGGGAGTACCTGTGTCCACTTGCAACTACATCAGCATCTAAAACAATTAACAAAAGCAAGGTACATGCTCCACCACAAGGTCAAGTTCTTGTGGCTTATGTGCCTCAATGACACTGAGAGCTGTGCCAGCAGAGCACAAGCTCTTGGTAGGACCTCCCATGCTGGACAGGTCAAAGAACAAAAGCCAGGTTAATATGGACCATCTCTTCCCGGAGGTGAAAATGGATTTGCATAAGGCCAATACCACTACCTAGTAAAAAAAAAAACATTTACAGAAGCATTGATGTCAATTTAAAAGCAATAAGACCTGACAGAGGTAGACCTTCCTTCAGGAAAACATATGATACTGAACAGCTAAATCAGAAGGGAAACTGCAAGGAAGCAGGGGTCCAACTGGAGAGGAGCAGAAAGAACAGTCTGAAGTCAGGAACAGTGGAGAAAAGCCTTTAATGGCTTATGATCCATTAGGAAGAAAAGTCTAATATAATTAAGTAATGGTACAAGCTACCATGCTACCAGGTGATATTTGCTTGCAAGTGATGGTTAGTTGATTTATGTAATATGAACCAAGAGCATCAAAGATGTTATACCAAATGCAAATTTATAATTAGCTTTGAGAAGATGTGTTTCAAAATAGCTGACCATAAATGTTATCTTTCTTATTAACTTTTAATTTTTGAGGAAGTGTTTATGTCCATAAAGTTATTGACCTTATCAAGAGTACATAGTGTTTGTTTGCTGTTACAGACAGCAGCAGGTTTTCTGTGTTAAAATTTGGTGGAAGTGTTGAAGGAAATCTTCTACAAACATGTCTTGTGTTGTAATCATCATCATCATCATCATCATCGTTGTTTAACGTCCGCTTTCCATGCCAGCATGGGTTGGACAGTTTGACTGAGGACTGGCAAGCCAGGAGGCTGAACCAGGCTCCAATCTGATCTGGCAAAATTTCTAAAGCTGGATGCTGTAGTGGGTGTTTTTTTACATGCCACCGGCATGAAGGCCTGTCAGGCGGTACTGGCACCGACCACGCTCGAATGGTGCTGTTTACATGCCACCAGCACAGGAGCCAGTCAGGCATGACTGGCAACAACCATGCTCAAATAATGCTTTTTATGTGCCAACGGCATGGGACCAGTCAGGCTGCACTGGCATCAACCACGCTTGGATGGTGCTTTTTCCATGCCACCAGCATGTCACCTGTGTAGGCCATGGTAGGTTTTGATCTCAAAAGGCAAAAAGCCAGAATAAATATTATGAATCATCCCATCAGATGTCCTAAAGTTTCCACCTGCCCACCACCCAGGATGATACTTTGTTTATCAAACCCCTAGAAAGATGAAAGGCAAAAATTAACCTTGGCTGATATTGAACTCAAAATGCAAGGTACTGAAATAAATACTGCCAAAGTAATTCATCTGAAACTTTAACAACTGTGCTACTTCACCACCTTAGTACCATATCTCAGGAACTGACATTAAAATGCCACTTTTCCTAAGTATTTGAGTTAAACACCAGAAACCACAAAATTAGTTGGCGGTTGTGTAATTAAATGAGTACCAAATAACCAACCAAATGGTCTGCTTGTGCTATTGAGTGGTGTGGGATGGTGTATCTAATTGCAGTTTGCAGGGCAAAACATTAATAGCTAAGTGCATTTCAACCTTTGTATGACCTATGTGTTTTAATAAATTTTGAAAATGAGGCACAGGTGTGACTGTGTGGTAAGAAGCTTGTTTCCCAACCACATGGTTCTGGGTTCAGTCCCACTGCATGGCACCTTAAGCAAGTATCTTCTACTATAGCCTCGGGCTGACCAAAACCTTGAGGGTGGATTTGGTAGATGGAAACTGAAAGAATCCCATTATGTATGTATATATGTGTGTGTGTGCGTGTGTGCGTGCGTGCGTGCATGTGTGTATGTGTGTGTGTGTGTGTGTGTGTGTGTGTGTGTCTGTATGTGTTTGTTCCTCACCAATGTTTGACAGCTGGTATTGGTGTGTTTAAGTTCCCGCAACTTAGAAATTTCGCAAAAAGCACCAATAAAATAAGTATCAGGTTTAAAAAAAAAAAAAAGGTACCGGGGTCAATTCATGCAACTAAAAATTCTTCAAGGTGGTGCCCCAGCATGGCCGCAATCTAATGACTGAAACAAGTAAAAGATAAAAAAAAAAAATGAATGATATAATTTTGAAGGTAGTTAGTTAACAAAACGACATATTTGTAATTAAACTGTCATTTAGAACAATAATTTAACTCAAAATTCTGACACAAAATTTCAACAGAAGATTTTTAATTCACATCTGAATACTTTTAAGATAAGAGATTCTATTTCATAGAACCAGAGGCAGTCTGAGGTAGATTGGTATCAAAAAGATACAAATTCATGTTAGTATCAAGGCATAGAAGTACATCAATCTTCTATTAAGTAGAGCAAGACCTTTTCAATTTAACAAGCTCTAGTTTTCTGACTATTATTACAAAATATCTCTAGTAACACTCAAAGATAGCAGTTCACATTCCTTACTTAAAACAGGTATAATTTTTATTTCTTTTTATTTCTATACATTTGCTTTCATAAATACATTTCACTAGGAGAGAATAAGCTAAAAAGCCTCTTAGCTATATCAAATGAACACCTAGCCTGCTACAGGGATACTTTATCTCCTAAACTTCTCAATTTGTTACAGTGTATTTCTAAGAAACATGAACTCCACTCTTAAGAGAGAAGCCAAACAGCTGAATGAAAATTCGTTCCCCAAACTAAAATTGAATGTGTCATTCTAGTCAATTATGGCTTGAATATTAATTTCTTAACAATGGAAACGTTAGTTGATATATTATACAGGAAAATGTGTGAAGTGGCATAAAAAAATCAGAAATGCTATTCACTACATTAGATAACTATTAAAGTATAATGAATACAGTTTTGACAGACATGCCTAGTTTGAATGATTCAAATGTTTCAGAATTATTATTATTATTATCATTATTATTATTATTATTATTATTATTATTATTATTATTATTATTATTATCATTATTATCATTATTATTATTATTATTATTATTATTATTATTATTATTATTATTATTATTATTATCATTATTATTATTATAGATGTAGTGAAAATTTCCTCAGAAAATTTATCAAAGCAATCATGTAAGTAGAAAACTGGTTGTCATTGTTACAATGAAGGAGCTTAGTGTGTGTCCAACCAAAGTACAGTTGCGACTCTTAGTATAGCTACTACTATAGATGTCATGATGACGATGGTGATGATGACAATGTTGATGATGACGATGGTGGTGGTGGTGGTGGCGGAAGCGGTGGTGGCGGCGGCAGCGGCGGCAGCGGCGGCAGCGGCGGCAGCGGCGGCAGCGGCGGCAGCGGCGGCAGCGGCGGCAGCGGCGGCAGCGGCGGCAGCGGCGGCAGCGGCGGCAGCGGCGGCAGCGGCGGCAGCGGCGGCAGCGGCGGCAGCGGCGGCAGCGGCGGCAGCGGCGGCAGCGGCGGCAGCGGCGGCAGCGGCGGCAGCGGCGGCAGCGGCGGCAGCGGCGGCAGCGGCGGCAGCGGTGGTAGTGGTGGCGGTGGCAGCGGTGGTGGTGGTGGTGGCGGTGGTGGTGGCGGAGGCAGCGGTGGTGGTGGTGGCAGTGGCAGCGGTGGTGGTGGTGGTGGTGGTTGTGGTGGTGGTGATGATGTCTGTGTGTCAAATATATAGAGGAATGGGGGTGGTAGAGATGCAAAACTAATTTACATAACTGCTGCTGTTGTTGCTGCTACTTCTGATGTTGTTGCTGTCAGTGCTTTCTGATGGCACCACCACCACTACCACCACCTCTTCTTCTTCTTCTTCTTCTTCTTCTTCTTCTTCTTCTTCTTCTTCTTCTTCTTCTTTTTCTTCTTCACCTACTGCTGCTGCTGTTGCTGTTGTTGTCGTTGTTGTTGTTTAATTCCAGCTCAGCTCTGACCAAGCAGACTTATGAGCAAATGGCATTCGAGCTGTGACCATCCTGTCTCCCTCCACCTTTTTACCACCTTCTTCAGACATAATGCATCAAGGATCATATAATCTCATATGTCCTATTGAGATTTGAGGGAGATTTTGCTGCTACATCTACCAGGTCAATCAAACACATAGAGGTTCCTTTGTCATTGTTACTGTCATAAATACCAGTAATATACTGAGAATACTCCATTCAATTCTTCCCATTTCCTCCAAATTTCTAGCCCAGTGCTTGTGTTGTTTAGCTCCAGGTCAGTTCTGATCCTGTTGACCAATGATGGTCCTGAACCATTTTTTGCCCCATGAATTGGTTCCAGGCAAGACAATTTTTCCACTGACCAGAGGATCACAGACATAACAAAAATCAATCATCGTCATTACCATCATTGTCACATTCTCATCATCCTCATTTAACATCTGTTTTCCATGCTGGCATGGGTTGGATGGTTTGACAAGGAACTAACAAGCTGAAGAGCTGCACCAGATCCCAACTGTCTGTTTTAGCTTGGTTTCTATGGCTGAATGCCCTTCCTAATACTACCCACTTTACAGAGTGTGCTGGGTGCTTTTTATATGGCACTGACCCTGGTCTTTTTAACATGACACCAGCACACGTGCTTTTTACACAGCACAGGTGCTATTCATGAGGCACGAGCAAAGGTGTTATTTATGTGGCACCAGTACAAGTGCTATTTAAATAGCACTGGCACAGGTGCGTTTTTATGTAGCACAGGCATGAGTGAATTTTATGTGGCACAAGCACTGGCAGGGTAGCCAAGTAATTTGCATGACAAAGACGTCTTTGTAGAGAGAGTGGATGGAACTAAGAGAAGTGGCTGTGTGCCAGGCTAGAGGCCAGAGTAAGCTAGAGGGACAGGGATAGTTGTCTTACTACAGAGGAGAAACTTGGCTACCCCAGTAGAACAAAGGAAGAGAAGGAAAGTGGGAAGGAGTTAGAGA
>NC_142928.1:183387940-183397940 GCF_046866305.1 Octopus bimaculoides | reverse complement strand
CAGTGAACACATCAACATTTTCACCACTAACGAACAACCCATTTCAGAATTTTTCCCCTCTATAAATTCAGGGATGATGCAACCTATAATCAGTGCAACCTATAATCAGTGCAACCTATAATCAGTGCAACCTATAATCAGTGCATTAGCAAAGAATCATACTAACAGCTGTTAGTAAAAAAATGTGGATAACCTAACTGTGGTATATGCGTCAACCTAATTGAAGAATTGGAGTTCTCTTTCAAACAGGGTCAACGTTTTACAATGAAAAACAGCTTCACATGTGCTTTGGTTGGCTGTACATGAAACCCCAGGTCAAGATTTGGAAATGCAGAAAAATAGCATTCAGCGAACACATCGACATTTGTGCCCCTAACAAACAACCCAGCTTTAGAATTTCTCTCCTCTATAAATTCAAGGATGATGCAACTCATAGTCAGCACATTAGCAAAGAATCATATTTTATCACAAAATATAAACCCCTTTTGAATGCGTCCACCACAAATCACACTACCACAAGGGCCCCAGAATAATACCCACGCAAATATTAAAAATAATATATTCAGAACAGTCTCTACCCATAAATTTATTCAGAACAATTCCAATCACTACTATTACAACCACAACAGGTCACTTTTAGGTCACTTGACCATTTAAGAGGATTCCACCAACATCCTACTACTGTCATACCACTCACGTATTTTCTTCTTCTTCTTCTTCTTCTTCTTCTTCTTCTTCTTCTTCTTCTTCTTCTTCTTCTTCTTCTTCTTCTTCTTCTTCTTTCAGGCAGCTAAAAAATGACATGCTATGATTATTAATGCATATGTATTACTGAATCATTTTTTCATTGCTGGGTACCCTTCCTGTTACTAACCCTTTCTTTCTCACTCATATATATTATCATCATCATCATCATAATCATCATCATCACCATCATCATCATAATCATCATCATCATCATCATCATTTAGTGTCTGCTTTCCATCCTGGTATGGGTTGGACAGTTTGGTTGAAACTGGTAAGCTGGAGAGCTGCACCAGGTTCCATTCTGATTTGGTATGGTTTCTATAGCTGGATGCCCTTCCTAATGCCAACCACTCCAAGAGTGTAATGGGTGCTTTTTACATGCCACCAGGGCATATACATATATATATATATGTATATATCTGAAGCAAGGTATTGTGGATCCATATTTCAGTTTTGAAAAAGATCAGTTGACTTTTTTTCTTTCCCATACCTGCCAACTCTGAAGAGCATGTGATGCTAGTTCACAATAATGTTGACAATATCTGGTTATCTAATATCCTGTGCAAAACCAATTGGGAAGTTTGACTGAAATGGATCTATAATAGAGTATAGTTTGATTAATATACCCATTCCATTAACAAATATACGAGCGCATATTTTTTCTGACTTACAAATTCATCGGCGACTTTATATATTTACTTGTGTGTGTGTGTGTGTGTGTGTGTGTGTGTGTATGTATGTGTGTGTGTGTGCATATATATATATATATATATGTATGTATGTATGTATGTATGTATGTATGTATGTGTGTTTGTATCTCTGTATGTGTGTGTGTGTGTGTTTGTGTGTGAATATATATATATATATATATATGTATGGATATATGTATATATGTATGTATATCGGTATCTATGTATGCAGGAGAGCATGTATATGTATGTATGTATGTATGTATGTATGTATGTGTTTGTATAATTGTATATGTATATTCATATGTGTCTGTGTATGTAATATAATATAAATAATTAAGATTTAAGTTCTTCTCAAACAGCTTAATACTGAACAAAATGGACCGAATTATGTATGGGGATCATATAACACATCTATTGAATACGCTTTAATTACAATCACTGTTACACTAATATGACCTGCCATTGAGTTGAGCACAAGTAAACATACCATTGAACAAACCACCATTATTTTCTTCTATTTGTATTGTACAAACTCCATTGTTAGTTTTTAGAGTCTTTCAACCCTGTAGATGCATATAGGTGCAGGTACGGCTGTGTGCTTAGAAGTTTGCTTCCCAACCATATAGTTTGGGGTTCAGTCTCTCTGTGCAGCAGCTTGGAGAAGTATTTTCTATGATTACCCTTGTCAGAAACTGAAAAAGACTGAAGTATACATACATACATATATATCATCATCATCATCATTTAATGTCCGCTTTCCATGCTAGCATGGGTTGGATGATTTGACTGGGGACTGGCGAACCAGATGGCTACACCAGACTTCAATCTGATCTGGCAGAGTTTCTACAGCTGGATGCCCTTCCTAATGCCAACCACTCCAAGAGTGTAGTGGGTGCTTTTTACATGCCACCGGCACAAGGGTCAGTCCAGCAGTACTGGCAACAGCCACGCTCAAATGGTGTTTTTTACGTGCCGCCAGCACAAGTGCCAGTAAGGCAAAGCTGGAAATGATCACGCTCAAATGGTGCTTTTTACATGCCACCAGCATGGAAGCAAGACCGCTGCTCTAGCAGTGATCCTGCTTAGATGGTCCTTAGCGCTCCACTAGCACAGGTGCCAGTCATCAAATTTGGTTCATATATATATATATATATATATATATACATATACATATACATATACATATACATATACAAACATACATATATATGTAAATGTATGTATGTTTTTTCAGTGTTTACAAATAACATGGAGAAAATAAATAAATAGTTATCAGAGTAGCAAAAATTCATACAAGTACCAAGGATGCAACAGTCTACTTATAAAGGTAGAAACTCCAGGTTTAGGTGAAATGTTATTGAATTATATAGATAAATAAATAAATAGAGTTAAACGCAGGTATTATTTAAATCTTTTTACTTCCGACATATGTTTCGAAGAAAACATTGGTATTATTCCAGAAGGAATAAAATGGTGTAAAACAATGCAATCTTCTCATCAAGGAAAGAAAGAAACCAAACACATGAATAAGACATTTTAACAGAATGTGATGACTGCATATATGATGAAGGGAACGCTAGCAAGTTTTTTTTTAAAAAACCGTTAGTAGATAAAACGTCAAGGTAGTTTATAGAAAGAGGAGGAGGAGAAAGAAAGAAATTAGCAGAAAACTAATAGTGGAGAGATATAGAACAATAGGTGAATTAGAAAAGAGCTTCAAGGCATGGAAGTAAATATATTTAGTGGAAGTGAAATGTAAGAAGACAGTCAAAGGTTGAACTTTATAGAATGGTAGAAATCACTTATAGGAACTAAAGGTATGTTTCTGCCAATGTTTGCAACGATAAACGTGCTCTATAGACGTGTTTACAAGGGAATTCTCCGAGAACAGGGTAAAGCACATCTCAAAGCGGACAAAAAGATTTACCTTTACCATATGGAAAAGATACAGAGAGAATATTCCATTCTAAATTAAATTGTTTATTATGATCCTTTAGATACCAGATTAATTTACTAAGCCTAGTATTGTTACATTTCTTTCCCCGATGAGAAGATTGCATTGTTTTACCCTAACTCTAATTTTATTCCTTCTGGAATAATACCAATGTTTTCTTTGAAACATGTCAGAAGTAAAAAGATTTTACCTGATCTGATCAATAAGTATCTGGACTGTTGCCGTCGTAATGAAGCTAAAGCATGCAGAGTGAAGCCACTTGGCAAAGATTGACCTTGTACTCTGCTGTGCATGTGTACTAAGTTTTAACACTCTAGTTCACTTCCACTGTTTACAGCAGTACTTGGAAAGAAGGTGTGCAGCATGTGATTGTTGCATTGACTATAACAGGGAAAGTTGTGATGGCGATACCTGCTCAACTATAAAATTTATTTCCAGGGGTGTCAAATATGTGACGGTGTGGTTGCTATTTGACACCCCTAAAGAGGCTCACAATTCTGCGAGTCAGCCCTTACAGGTCGAAGAGATATTGTTTCTTCCCACGTATTGTGGGAAGAAGTTGACAAGGGCTTGGGTCTGCAGGTTTCCACCCGGGATAGAACCCAAGTGGATAGAAGATACTATCCGCTGGGGTCTGGGTGGCAGCGGAGCCAAGCTCCTCAATGTCAAAATTTTGCCTGCAGCTGATTGGGTGGGGTCAAAAGCGGTTTTGACCCTGTGGACCCAATCAGCCAAGAATCTGGTGTTTCCAGATTTTCTTAAAATGGCTGGTTGTAGGTATCTAGTGATTCTTGAGGGACGCCCCCCACCAAGTGTCACCTGTGTCTGGAACCAGGCTACATTAAAAAGAACTGTTGCTAGGACCAAAGTAAGGTCCTAAAACAGTTAGGAGGGAGAGATGGAGGCAGTGGAGACCTCCCCCCAAAAAAGGGGAGAAGAGGAAGAAGGTTGCCCACCGAAGGACCCCAAGGCTGCAGGAGGGAGGGAAGATCCTCTGGTTATAGCAGAGTAACTACACCCTCCTGTAGCAAAGGGGAGAAAAAACAAGAAAAACAGGGCAGTGCCAGCGGTTAATACACTGCTGGCATGTTCCGAAGCCCCGTCAGTGGGAATTGTGCCACCAAAGGTGGGAGTTGTGGCCTCGACCCATGTGGAGGAGGAATTTTTGATCTTCTTCCGCAGGGGAGAGGCAGTGGGAAAGTTTACTAAAAAGTTTGCCAGGGGAGGAGACATAACCTGCATTAAAGATCCTGGATGGCCTCCACAGGTAGCCGTGGAGGTCATCCCAGACACGGATCTTTTCAAGGTAATAAACTCCTTCCCAGAAGATGTATTCCGCTTCCAATTAAGGCGTCCTCACCTGGCACTATCGGTGTGCTTATGCGATGCTTTGAGCCTGGTTGGGTGCCGGCAGTGCGGAAAATAGTAAAAATTAAGAGGCTGAGTGCCTCATACTGAAAGGGCATATAGCCCATAACAGAAAATGTAAGAGGCCTAGTGTCTCATTTGTAAGCACATTGTGTTATTTTTGGTAAGAGGCTTAGTGCCTCATTGTAAGGACCTTGTGTCCAACGGAACATTAGTAAGAGGTTTATTACCTCAAATTGTGTGTTTTGTAAAAGAATGATGTTTTAGAGAAGCAGCAATCAGCAGGCGTCGTCTGCCTTCTCTCATTAATACCATTTTTTTCATCATTCATCTCATTAATGTTTTTGTCTAGCCCACAGCTACTACTTCTATGCAATGCCTTGATGGCAAATTGAATGAAATAAAATAGCTTGCTTACCAACCACATAGTTCCAGGTTCAGTCCCACTGCGTGGCACCTTGGGCAAGTGTCTTCTACTATAGCCTCGGGCCAACCAAAGCCTTGTGAGTGGATTTGGTTGATGGAAACTGAAAGAATCCCGTCGTATATGTGTGTCTGTGTGTGTGTGTGTGTGTATGTGTATGTTTGTGTCTGTGCATCTGTGCTTGTCCCCCCACCATTGCTTGACAATTGATGTTGGTATGTTTACGTCCCCGTAACTTAGCAGTTTGGCACAAAGAGACCGATTGAATAAGTACTTGGCTTACAAAGAATAAATCCTGGGGTCGATTTGCTTGACTAAAGGCGGTACTCCAGCATGGCCACAATCAAATGACTGAAACGAATAAAAGAATAAAAGAATATCTGTCTATCTACCTATCTATCTATCTATCTATCTATCTATCTATCTATCTATCTATATATATATATATATATATATATATATATATATATATACACACACACACACATACACATGCATACATATGTATATATTTATATATATGTATATGTGTTTGTATATATGTGCTATGTGTGTGTGTATGGTTGTGCATGTATATATAGTGATATAAATATTCATGCATAAGTATTTTCATATGTATATAAATATGTGTCGACAGACACACCCACACATAAAAGCTACATATAGAGAAATATATATACATATACAGCATATTGTTTAAAACATATATGTGTGTATATGTGTGTGTGTATGTGTGTGTGTAAAAAATATATAAATGCACACGCACACACACACACGCGCGCACATAGACATATGTAGATAGATAGATAGATAGATAGACAGACAGACAGACAGACAGACAGACAGACAGACAGACAGACAGACAGACAGACAGACAGACAGACAGACAGACAGATAGATAGACAGATAGATGGATATACACATGCGTATATGTAGTTATTTGATTATAAAGATGAAGCAAGTAATAATAATAATAATAATAATAATAATAATAATAATAACATTGATGATAATAATAATAATAATAATAATAATGATAATAATAATAATGAAAACATAAATGTAACTTTATCACTCAAAGAAAATAGTGCAATCAACAGATTTAAAATAAGCACACTTGCATTAGCTACGTCATGGTAACTAAGGAAACATAATATGTTTAATATAGGCAAATGATAAAAAAGTAAAAATATTTCAGCCTCATAATATAAATATGCTGGAATATGCTTGTCTCTTTGGTCAGTGTAATAGCGGGATATCTGCATATCAAATAATTAATTGTTGAAACATACTCTTTACTAAACCTGCTGAGGTTTTCCTTGCCTCTTTCACTCATATTCTGTGAGAAAAATATTTAGTATATGTAAAGAAGCTTTCTGGTTAATATGTTCACTTCCCATCTGCGTGTGTTGGGTTCAGTCCTATTGCATGGCATTTTGTGCAAGGTTTATCTGCTATATTTTTCTAGTAAAGCTTACCAATGCCTTGAGAGTGAAATATAGGAGAGTGAAATTGTCAGAAATCATCATCATCATCTCATCATCATCATCATCGTTTAACGTCTGCTTTCCATGCTAGCATGGGTTGGACGATTTGACTAAGGACTGGCGAACCAGATGGCTACACCAGGCACCAATCTGAGTTGGCAGAGTTTCTACAGCTGGATATCCTTCCTAACGCCAACCACTCCGAGAGTATATATATATATATATATATATATTATATAAAATATAAAAATGGGGAAGGCCAGTTTATGGGATTGCCTTAGGTTTCCCATCCATAAAGGGTTTAGCTTTATGGCATATCATCAGATCCCAAAAGCCTGTGCTTATTTTGGATTTATGTCTTTTACAAACGAGATAGATAGATAGATAGATAGATATACACATATGTATATGTATTTATTTGGTTATAAAGATAAAGCAAATAATAATAATAATATTCTCTCTCTCTCTTTCTCTCTCTCTCTCTCTCTCTCTCTTTCTCTCTCTCTCTCTCTCTCTATATATATATATATATATTGTCTATATTTTTATATTGTCTATATATATATATATTGTCTATATATATATATATTGTCTATATATATATATATATATATATATATATATATGTATATGTATGTATGTTAGTTTGTATACATATATATTGTCTATATATATATATGTACATGTGTGTGTGTATTGTCTATATATATATATATATATATATGTATGTGTGCATGTGTGTGTGTACATAAATATATATGTATGTATGAAACCAAAGCATGAGTACATGTATAATTTTTTTATTGATATTTAGCAGAAGCAACAGAATGACTCAAGAGTCAAGTGTTTCATACATTTGCGCTTATCAAACAATACATGTGTGTGTTTGCACATGTGCATGCGTGCATGTATGCATGCAGATATTAGAACCATTTCCAGATGTTCAGACAGAAAAATGACAGGGATTGAAGTTATACTCTGTATACAAAGTGCTCCTTTTTGAGCACAATTGTAAATCCCTTCTTTCCAAACTAATCCCCTTCCCATCATCTGCTCCTGCCCTTCAACATTCACACTAAGAACACCCTAACATTGCTTTTGACAGAACCCCTAAAACGTTTCTTACATTTATGTCTCAGATGTCTACCACATTGCAACTCCTTGCAAAACAATTGCTTTAGTAACCTGTCATCACATGGTTCCGGGTTCAGTCTCACTGCATGGCACCTTTGGCAAGTGTCTTCTACTATGGCTTCAGACCAAGCAAAGCCTTGTGAGTGGATTTGGTAGATGGAAACTGAAAGAACGTCGTCATATATATATAGATATGTATATATATATATATATATATATATATATATATATATATATATATATATATCATCATCATCATCATCATCGTTTAACGTCCGCTTTCCATGCTAGCATGGGTTGGACGATTTGACTGAGGACTGGTGAAACCGGATGGCAACACCAGGCTCCAGTCTGATTTGGCAGAGTTTCTACAGCTGGATGCCCTTCCTAACGCCAACCACTCAGAGAGTGTAGTGGGTGCTTTTACGTGTCACCCGCACGAAAACGGCCACGCTCGAAATGGTGTCTTTTATGTGCCACCCGCACAAGCCAGTCCAGGGGCACTGGCAACGATCTCGCTCGAAAATCCTACAGGAGCCAGTCAGGCGGTACTGGCAACGGCCACGCTCAAAATGGTGCATCTCATGTGCCACCCGCACAAGAACCAGTCCAGGGGCACTGGCAACGATCTTACTTGGCTTGCCGGGTCTTCTCACGCACAGCCCATTTCCAAAGGTCTCGGTCCGTAGTCATCGCCTCGGTGAGGCCCAATGTACGAAGGTCTTGCCTCACCACCTCAGCCCAGGTCTTCCTGGGCCTACCTCTTCCACGGGTTCCCTCAACTGTTAGGGTGTGGCACTTTTTCACGCAGCTATCCTCCTCCATTCTCACCACATGTCCATACCAGCGCAATCGTCTCTCTTGCACGCCACAACTGATGCTTCTAATGTTCAGCTTTTCTCTCAAGATACTTACACTCTGACGGGTATTCACATTGACATTACACATCCAACGGAGCATACTGGCTTCATTCCTTGCGAGCTTACGTATGTCCTCAGCAGTTACAGCCCATGTTTCACTGCCATGTAGCATGGTTGTTCGTACGCATGCGTCATACAGTCTGCCTTTTACTCTGAGTGAGAGTCCCTTTGTCGCCAGCAGGGGTAAGAGCTCTCTAAACTTTGCCCAGGCTATTCTTATTCTAGCAGCTACACTTTCAGCGCACCCACCCCCACTACTAACTTGGTCGCCCAGATAGCGGAAGCTATCGACTACCTCTAGTTTTTCACCCTGGAATGAGATAGAAGTTGTTTCCTGTTTGTTTGCAGTCTTTATTGCACCTGAACATCTGCCACAAACAAAAACTAACTTGCTAGTTAACCTGCCTTTGATGTTGCTGCACCTCTTATGTGTCCATAGCTTGCACCGGGTACATCTTATAGAGTTACTACCTACTCCTTTTCTACATACTGAGCAGGGCCATCTACCTGAAGGGGTTTGTGTTTTATCTACCTTCCTACTTATTAGGATTTTGGTTTTAGCTAGGTTGACTCTAAGGCCCTTCAGTTCTAGACCTTGCTTCCACACCTGAAACTTCTCCTCTAGTTCTGATAGTGACTCCGCAATTAGGGCAAGGTCATCAGCATAGAGGAGCTCCCAGGGGCAACCTGTCTTGAACTCCTCTGTGATTGCCTGGAGGACTATGGTAAATAATAGGGGGCTGAGGACGGAACCTTGGTGGACCCCTACCTCTACCCGGAATTCATTGCTGTACTCATTTCCAACCCTCACCTTACTGGCCGCATCTCTGTACATGGCTCGCACAGCTCTCACTAGCCATTCTTCTATCCCAAGTTTCCTCATTGACCACCAGATAAGGGATCGGGGGACCCTGTCAAAGGCTTTCTCCATGTCAACGAAAGCCAGGTACAGAGGTTTATCCTTGGCTAGGTATTTCTCTTGCAACTGTCTCACTAGAAATAAGGCATCAGTAGTGCTTTTACCTGGCACGAACCCAAACTGCATCTCATCTAAATTGATTCGCTCCCTAATTAGTTGGGCTATGACCCTCTCTGTAACTTTCATAACCTGATCTAACAGCTTGATGCCTCTGTAATTATTTGTATCTAAAGCGTCCCCTTTACCTTTGTAGCCGTTGACTATGATGCTGCTACACCAGTCATAGGGTATGACTCCTTCGTGTATCACCTGGTTCGTAATACGGGTGACTAGGCTATAGCCAACACTGCCAGAT
>NC_142928.1:183360440-183380440 GCF_046866305.1 Octopus bimaculoides | reverse complement strand
TGACAAATCATTAGAGAACCAATCTGGTTATGTGTAGCTGATTTTTGTTTAGAAAAGTAGTTAACTTAGAAATAGATTTTATATGTTACACTGCTCGTTGTTCCCTTAGCAAAGTTTATTTTTCATGAGATAGTTTTTAAGTCCAGTTCAATGTTCTTTTTTTTTTTCAATCTTATCTATTGAGAGAGTTTGGTTTTTTAGTTGTTTTGTTGGTTTGATTCTGTTACACATTAATATCCGTCTGTCTCATGGACTCAAGTGCTTGTGGGAATAGGCATGTTTATATGAGGCATGCTTTCAACAGATCCTAATTAACTCTTTGTACAGAAACTTCATTCCGTTGTTAACATTGAGGTTCCCAATATGCAGAGACCAGTTTGTTTTGAGTATTCCTGTTTCAATTTCCATCCCCTTGGCTTTCCTGAAATTCAGGTTCATGTAGTGTGAGTCATGTTTGATGTTATTTGTGTGTGTTACCCTCTTTGACAATTGTATAATGCTGTGGCTGCAAACAGCTGTAGGCATGATCTGGACATTGTGAATGAAGTCTGTATTGGTGGTAAAGAGTATGTTATTTCCCCTAGCTGGACAGGTAACGATTTGTTGCATGAGGAAGTTTTTAGTGGTATCAAGAAGAGCATTCATATCTCTCCTGTTCAGTTTTTTAGTTTCAGGTAGCATACAGCCCTCAGGCCAGCTGTGACTAGGAAGTCCACTGCTAAAATTACATTGACCAGTAGGTTGGTCTCATTTGGGGGTTGACTTATAAGCGACAAAACATCTTTGAAGTGATCTCCATAGTTAGCTGCATCAGGAAGACAGTAGATAATACCTATGATTAAATTGAGGTCAATCACATGCATTATTAGTGTATCGTACAGTGTTGGAATGCAAAAGGAGGACATTTATTGCCAGGTCTTCTTGGATGAAGATCACTATTTCCCTTTGTTTCTGTATTCTGTGGCCAGTTCTGAGTAATACATAAGCTTTCGTATGTACTTCTGCATCCAATATGCCTGGGATCAGGTGTGTTTCACTTAGTGCTACTTATATTGTCTTTTCTCTCTGTATGAGGTCTCTCTCGCTGTGCAAGGTCTCTAAGATACGATACTTTTGTTTGATTTGTGAAGCGTGAAGGACTTTGTACAGTCGACTTTATTATTAAGTTGAGATTGTGGGTTAATGACAGCAATGGTGTGATTGTGCATTGGGGTAATAGCAGTGGTTGGTGCTGTGTGAAAGCTAGAAGTTATTTTAAAATTTTGTTTATCAGATTCAGATTCATCATTGCTAAAAAAGAATTTTCTTGTTTTGGAAGGGGTTGTTGTCTAGAGTTGGTATGATTGCACTGTTGAATATGGTCATAGTTATATGGTTTGCGACTATTGATTTTACTATTGTACCCAGTAAATATCTTGGGTGACTTCTGGGTTTCAATGAAAGTCTGGACCAACACTGCCATTGTAAGGGATGTTTCTTATTTCTTTATTGCCCTCAAGGGGCTAAATATAGAGGAGACAAACAAGGACAGACAAACGGCAGATGAAATACCGCTAAGCATTTCGCTCGGTGTGCTAACATTTCTGCCAGCTCGCCGCCTTATTGTAAGGGATGTGTCTACTGTGAATTTGGTGGTGGTTTGGTATCATGCTTTTTCTAATGCAGGGAGTTCCTGGAAGATGAGACATAATCTTTTGTGTTGGGGATAGCAAAAGATTTTAGGATTTGGATTACATGTGTAGAAGTTATTAAGTGTGATTTAGCATTTAGAGGTGGTGGTGGTGGTGGTGGTGGTGGTGATACTGTAAGATGTGTGGTAGTATTGCTTATATGAAACGTGTGTCTTGTCTCAGGTAAATGGGTGAAGTTACAGTCACTGCATACGCATAGTCTCTTGCATTGAGAATAGTGGCATATTTGGGGGTTTTGTGTGTTCATAATTTTCTTTTATTTACAGTTGGCAGATTTATCATGGAGTTATCAGGTATACATTCAGGTTGAGGTGGACAGTGGGGGAAGAAAGGAGTGATTCTTCCCAAATTGGAGTGGTAGTAGTGGTGATGGTAGTACAGTAGAATAGGATGTTGATGGTAATGATGGATCTCTTGTGTTATTCTGAGAAGAATTTCATTGGTTTGACTGTGGAGAAGAGCTAGAGACTGTTGTTTAATAGGTCATCAATTGTTCTAGTATTGAAGAGTTACTTCAAATGCTGATCTTGTTGTTGGTATTGTTTATTTGTGGTAAGGGTAGTAGTAGTAGTAGAACATGATGACAATGATGATGAAGGGTCACTTGTAGCATTCCAAGGAAATGAGGATGTGGGTAGCTTTTGATTGTGAAGTTTAATAGATCATCAATTCTGCTAGTATTGAGAGAGTGGGCATGGTTGTTGTTATACTGTTGTTATATATATATATATATATATATATATATATATATATATATATATATATATATCAGAGTAAGCACATAAATGTGAAACAAAGCGGAAAAAATAGTACTCAAAAACCAGAAGTAGAGTAATATGCTTTATTAAAAAGCAGCAAAAATATTACAAAAACTGTTACTTAGAGTTTCACATTCCCGTTCGTTGGATAGTTTTGTTTAGTATGGAGCAAGATAAAGTTATATGAAGAAATATAATTACTTTGATAGATACACATTTGAAAATGGTTTTGTTTCATTGGTCTCTCAATTAACAGTCTTTACAAGGAGCACTCCGTCGGTTACGATGACGAGGTTCCCAGCTGATACGATCAACGGAACAGCCTGCTCGTGAAATTAATGTGAAAGTGACTGAGCAATCCACAGACACGTGTACCCCTAACGTAGTTCTCAGGGAGATTCAGCGTGACACATAGCGCGACAAGGCTGGCCCTTTGAAATACAGGTACTACTCATTTTTGCCAGCTGAGTGGACTGGAGCAACAACAAATAAAGTGTCTTGCTCAAGGACACAACGCATCGCCAGGAATCGAACTCATGACCTTACGATCATGAGCCGAATGCCCTAACCACTAAGCCATGTGCCTTCACTTTCTTTACAATTACTAGTTGCATGAAATAACAATTGCGGTTTAAAATCATTTGAAAGAACCAATGAAACAAAACGATTTTCAAATGTGTATCTATCAAAGCAATTGTATTTCTGCATATAACTTTATCTTACTCCATTCTAAACAAAATTGTCTGACAAACGGGAATGTGAAACTCTAAGTAACAGATTTTGTGATATTTTTGCTGCTTTTTAATAGAATATATATATATATAAAATTTTAATTTTAATGTTGAGGATGCTTTAGTTTAGTAATATATCTTTCGAGGGATTTGGGAGGAATTTCTTTTTATTTATTTTAGTTCTTTGTTCTTATTTTGGGAGAGAAACCTAACTTCAACTAACTTCATTGCAGATCAATTTTTAAACACTATTTTCTAAGCCTGAGAAAGGTAAGTAGGGGGTGCAATATTGAATTTTGCACCCCAACAAAATTTTAGGGGATGCATTTGCACCCTCTGGGCCCTCTTATGCATGTATATATATATAATTTAATTTATATAACTTTGAAAGTTGCATTCCCTCGCGATCAGTAAAAATGTGCTTATTTTGGTAGTTTTGACTTATGGAGTCTCTCTAAGCGTGAGGCATTATTGTATAGTAATGCCCTTATATAAATTAAATTATATATATTTATGGAAAAAAATGATGGGTTTTTTTTCCTTATGAAGTTTTTTCACGCTGACTACTTGATAAATTCTTCTAAAAATTTTATCCTTACATTTTATATATATATATATATATATATATATATATATATATATATATATACACACTCCCAATCATTTTGCAATTCAGTGTATCAAATATTAAAGAAAACAGAAAACTACTTCCACTCGGCGAGTTTTTGAGTTTTTGAGTTCTTGAAGTGTATCTTCTGTCAGCACCAAAATAACTTCAAACTCAAAATATTGAGAGTCTTAATCTAATATACATATTCAATTGTCCCTGATGAATATAGTTTCTTCAAATTTCTATATTTTCCTGTCAGGAATGTGTAGGTTTTATTAAATTTTTAAAAAGGTAGCTGCATTTTGCTAATTTGTGAAGCAAACAGCATACATTTCAACAACTGACAAATTAAATAACAGCTTCTTAAATTATAAATAAACTTAATAGTTCAACACAACCTATTTTAAAACTCTTTTGACATCAGCATGCTCTAGGCTACTTCTGGTTTTATGATTCAAATCTCTTGGATTTAATGTCTATATGTTTTATATAAGAACATTTTGTTAACATCTGTTCAAAACATCAGCTTAGCAAAGAAAAATTTGACTAAATCCTTCCAAATTTATTTTTCTAAATTCTTCCAAATTTATTTGGCTTAATTCTTTCAAATTCTTGACATGTTCCAAAATTAATCGTAAAACACAGGCAGAATATTTCATGAAAAATCATCATCATCATCATCACCATTTTAATATCCACTTTTCCAAGCTTGCATAGGTCAGATGGAATTTGCTGAGGCAAATTTTTTATTGCTGGATACCCATCCTGTGGCTATCTCTCACCTGTTTCCATATAAGGTAATATTTTTCCATGACCAGATAAGTTTTCACAGAAGATTGGAAATGAAGAACGCTGTCTGTATGACAGTGATACTCATTTACAACTATCAGACGATGTCAAAGTAAGGAGACACTAACCGCCCCCCCCCCCCACACACACATGTATGATGGGCTTCTTTCAGCTTCCGTCTACTGAATCCACTCCCAAAAGTTTGATCAAATCGCATACCAAACATGTAACCTGCATGCTTGACTCCAGACCCCACCAAACAGATCTTCTTTGGTGAACTAGCAATTGGCTTTCCATCATGTGATACACTAAAGAAAGGAGACAATGACGCACTTAAGACATGCTTGTAAAGATATAGCTTGGAGCAGTCTACTTGGCAGCATCTTGCTCAGAAACACTCACTGTGATCTCACGTTGTATACTCTAGAGCAGTGCTTCTCAAACTATCTGATGTGGTACACTGGCAGTTTTTTTTCCAACGTGCCAATTACTGGTAATATTTCTTAGCAATATTAATTTATACCAGAAACAATATATATAATGAATATAATAAAAGTTGATAATTTTTTTTGTATACAAATAATACAATATTACAGCATCACCTTCCTGGCACGTGAAAAGACATTTGAGCAAGGTCGTTGCCAGTGCCACTGGACTGGCTCCTGTGCAAGTGGCACATAAAATACACCATTTTGAGCATGGCCGTTGCCAGTACCGCCTGACTGGCCCTCGTGCCGGTGGCACGTAAAAGCACCAACTACACTCTCGGAGTGGTTGGCATTAGGAAGGGCATCCAGCTGTAGAAACTATGCCAAATCAGATTGGAGCCTGGCATAGCCATCTGGTTCACCAGTCCTCAGTCAAATCATCCAACCCATGGAAAGCAGACGTTAAACGATGATGATGATGATGATGATGATGATGATGATGATGATGATGATGATGATGATGATGATGATTTATAATGTTTCTTTCTTTTCTGGAAACTCACTGATGGTTCATGGATTGGCCTAAGTCTACGGACCACCACTTTGAGTAGCACTGCTCTAGAGTTCAACACTCTGAGTCTGATATGACCAGAGAAGCTTTTTCTTCTTTGCTTTTTTCTGATACTCTGTCGATTACAACAATGAGGGTTCCAGTTGATCCAATCAATGGAACAGCCTGCTTGTGAAATTAGCATACAAATGGATGAGCACTCCATGACACACATATCCTTAACATAGTTTTCAGGGATGTTCAGTGTGAAGCAGAATGTGACAAGGCTGGACCTTTCGATTATAGGTACTACCCATTTTTGCCAGCTGAATGGACTGGGGCAATGTGAAATAAAGTGTTTTGCTCAAGGACACAAAACACTGCCTGGAACCAAACTCACAACCTTATGTTTGTGAGCCGAATACCCTAACCACTAAGCTAAAGAGAGTAGGGGGCTGTACAGAAAGCAAGAATCCCACCAGATCCTGTCTCTGCTATTATGTGCCCCCATTATAGCCATGGGTTTTATGACAAAATTGGCCTAATAAGCCACCTCGAGACCCACAAAGTGTAAAATTGATAACCTGGTCATCTTCAGAGACATGAAAGATGAGCCTAGGAATAATAAACCTTTCTGCTATAGGGCACAAAGCCTGAAATTTTGGTGGGGCTACGTAATTACAACGACCCTACTGCTTAACTTGTACTTAATTCAGCAACCCTGAAAAGATGAAAGGTGGAGCTGACCTCAGCGATATTTGAACTCATAATAATAATAATAATAGTTTCAAATTTTGTCACAAGGCCACAAGTTTGGGGAGGAGGTAAGTCAATTCCAGCGATCCCATTGATCGATTAGTATTTATTTTATCAACTCTGAATGGATGAAAGGTCATGTTGACCTCAGTGGAACTTGAACTTAGGACTTGCCTGGTACATTAACGGTTCTGCCAGCTCGCCACCTTAATAATTATATATATATATATATATATATATGTAATTATTAAGGTGGCGAGCTGGCAGAATTATATATATATATATATATATATATATATATATATATATATATATATATATATATATATATATATATAGTCAAACCAAATATGAACAAGCAAGAGAAAAACAACAATGCGAGGATATGGAATAAGTACAGTGTTATTGGACGCTCAGGAAAGGAAAGGAAAGGAAAGGAAAGAAAGAGGATTTCATGTTTCGAGTGGAGCTCTTCATCAGAAATATAGAAAAAGTCCAAAGAAGGGAAGACGGAGAAAGAAAATCGTCAACGATACACATGTGGTACACACACACACACACACACACACACACACACACACACACATGAGAAAAAGGGATAAATAATGAGCTTTATACATTTATTTGTGCATTATAGACTTGCAATAGTTTCTGATATGCATTATAGGTGCATTCACAGTTCAGTTTACTGAATTGACCAATTGAAAATATAGTGTGTGCATGTATATATACATATATATATGTGTGTATATATATGTACATATAGATAGATCGATAGATAGATAGATAAATAGATAGAGAGAGAGAGATATGGTAGTGCTCCAGCATGAAAAAGTCCACATGGCTGAAATGAGTATATATATATATATAGATAGATAGATAGATAGATAGATACATCTAGTTTCTTTCAGTTCCATGAACCAAATCTATCTATCTCACAAGGCTTGAGTAAGTCCAGGGCTCCTGCAGAGGACACTTGCCCAAGTTACCATACATTGGGACTGAACCCAAAATCGATGTGGTTGAGATTGTGAAGCAAACTTCTTAACCACACAGCCACACCTACATCTATAGCCATGTTTCTTTTATATACTTATTTATTTATTTATTTTCAGAGTGGTGAGCTCCATGTCTCCTAATAACCCAGCAAACCAAACCTATTCGCCTCCTACACTAACAAGCTAATCTTTGTGCTAAGAAATTGATTTATTAAGAGATAGAAGAAATTTAAAACCCTCATATCCTAAAATTTGGGTGAGAAAGTATAGGTGGTGGTCTGTAACTAAAGTATAACAAAAAAAAAGTACTAATAATAATAATAATAATAATAATAATAATAATAATAATAATAATAATAATAATAAAAAAAGTTCAGAAGTCTATTTTTGTCATTGGTGAAAAATGTTTCCACTCCACACTACCAAAGAAAACAGTCTTGTCTATTTACTATTAAAGGCTTTCTTTATTTTGCACCATACTCTGTCAATCTTTTATTATTGCTCTACTTTTAGTCAGTGCTAGGGTACTACCATGAAGTTTTTTTTGTTTGTTTTTTTGTTTTGTTTCGTGTTTTCATTTTTTTAAATTTTAATCTTTATCTTTTATCTTTTACTTGTTTCGGTCGCAGTAACTGCAGCCATGCTATACCTTGGAGGATGTAAGTCAAACAAATCACACCCAGCACTTATTTTGATTGTTTTCTTTTTGTTTTTTTTTCTTTTTTCTTTTTTAAAGTTTGGTATGTATTCCTATACTGTTGGTCTCTTTTACCAAATCTCTGAGTTACAAGGATGTAAACAAATCAATGCTAGTAACCAAGTGGTGAAGGAGTGAGGGAGGGGAAAATGCAAAGATACACACACACACACACACACACACACACACACACACACACATATAGATATAGATAGATAGATAGATAGATAGATAGATAGATAGATAGATAAACTGGCTCCTGTGCAGGTAGCATGTAAAAAGCACCATTTGAGCATGGCCGATGCCAGTACCGCCTGACTGGCCCTTGTGCCGGTGACACGTAAAAGCACCCACTACACTCTCGGACTGGTTGGCATTAGGAAGGGCATCCAGCTGTAGAAACATTGCCAGATCAGACTGGAGCCTGGTGCAGTCTTCTGGCTCACCAGCCCTCAGTCAAACTGTCCAACCCATGCCAGCATGGAAAGCAGACATTAAGCAACGATGATGATGATGAGGATATATGTATATATATTATATATGTGTGTGTATGTATATAAGTGTGTGTGTATGTACATATCTATATCTATCTATCTATCTATCTATCTATCTATTTTTATATATATATATATATATATATATTTTAAAGTTTCAGCTTAGAGCTGCGGCCATGCTGGTGCACCACCGTGTTGCTACACTGTTATTACAGGGAGCCTCTTACAATATGTGGCACTTGGTGAAGAATGGAGTTTGATTTAGCAACCCTCATTTGCACCTCCTGCCGCGAGGTAGGTTCATCTGGGACTCTCGATAGGAAGAGGTCCAGCTTTGATTTAAAAACTCCTACATCTACTTTGTGCAGATTCCTCAGGCTCTTTGGGAGAATATTAAAAAGCTGTGGGCCCCTGAATCCCAAGCTGTTGCAGTAACTGGTCCTGAAGCGTGATGGCATTGCTGGGATCTTTGGCACTATGCAGTGTCGTCCCATTCTGGCATTGGTGTAGCTTTCAATGCCAAAATTTGGCACAATTCCTTCCAGGATCTTCCAGATGTATATTACTGCATACCTCTCCCGCCTTCTCTCCAGGGAGTAGAGTCTTAGCTGTTTCAGCTTTTCCCAGTAGCTGAGCAGTTGCAAAGAGACAATCTTCTTTGTGAATCTCCTCTGGATTGCTTCAAGGTCTGCTGTTAATTTCAGACTGGTGGGTGACCACAGCTGTGAGCAGTAATCCAGGCGGCTGAGGACGAATGTCCTCCAGAGGATCATCATGGTTTCCTTATCTCTGGTTCTGAATGTTCTCAGGATCCATCCAGCCAATCGTCTGCACTTTGTTGCCATCCTGGTAATGTGCACTTGGAAAGAGGTATCATCACTCATGTCGATACCCAGGTCTTTCACTGATTTAGGCTCTGGGATTGAAATTCCCTGTGGACCAGTGTACTCTGTAAGTTTCATATTCAGTTTTGGATGTTGGTAGCGCAGGGCTTATATATACATGTGTGTGTGTGTGTGTATATATGTTATATTTTTATATATATGTATATATGTCATATATATGTGCATGTATATATATATATATATATGTATATATATATATATATATATATATATATATATATATATATATATATATATATATATATATATATATATATATATATGTATATATATATATATATATATGTATATTTATATATATATGTATATATATATGTATATAATGTATATATATATATGTATATATATATATATATATATATATATATATATATATATATACATATATATATATATATATATATATATATATATATATATATATATATATATATATATATATGTATATATATATATAATATGTATATATATCATCATCATCATCATCATCATCGTTTAACGTCCGCTTTCCATGCTAGCATGGGTTGGACGATTTGACTGAGGACTGGTGAAACCGGATGGCAACACCAGGCTCCAGTCTGATTTGGCAGAGTTTCTACAGCTGGATGCCCTTCCTAACGCCAACCACTCAGAGAGTGTAGTGGGTGCTTTTACGTGTCACCCGCACGAAAACGGCCACGCTCGAAATGGTGTCTTTTATGTGCCACCCGCACAAGCCAGTCCAGGGGCACTGGCAACGATCTCGCTCGAAAATCCTACAGGAGCCAGTCAGGCGGTACTGGCAACGGCCACGCTCAAAATGGTGCATCTCATGTGCCACCCGCACAAGAACCAGTCCAGGGGCACTGGCAACGATCTTACTTGGCTTGCCGGGTCTTCTCACGCACAGCCCATTTCCAAAGGTCTCGGTCCGTAGTCATCGCCTCGGTGAGGCCCAATGTACGAAGGTCTTGCCTCACCACCTCAGCCCAGGTCTTCCTGGGCCTACCTCTTCCACGGGTTCCCTCAACTGTTAGGGTGTGGCACTTTTTCACGCAGCTATCCTCCTCCATTCTCACCACATGTCCATACCAGCGCAATCGTCTCTCTTGCACGCCACAACTGATGCTTCTAATGTTCAGCTTTTCTCTCAAGATACTTACACTCTGACGGGTATTCACATTGACATTACACATCCAACGGAGCATACTGGCTTCATTCCTTGCGAGCTTACGTATGTCCTCAGCAGTTACAGCCCATGTTTCACTGCCATGTAGCATGGTTGTTCGTACATGTATGCATATATATATATATGATGATGATGATATATATATATATATATCAAAGTTAAAAACATAAAAAATGCACAAACAAATGGGAAACAGACAGAAGGTCACCAAATCCTCATCAGTTATTGGCCAGAGTGTCAAACACAATTTTGTGCCTCAAGGTGTAGTCATCTTGTAGCTATAGTAGAAAACACTTGTCCTAGATATCATAAAGTGGGACTGGACCCAAAACCATATCATTGCAAAGTGAGATTCTTAACCACACACCTTTTCCTGGTCAAAGAAGTAAGAAGAGAAGAAAAACAGCAATAAAATAATAACATATTGTTTGCTTGTCTGACTGAGGCAAAATTGTGTTGAGAAGTAATGTTTCTACATAGGATTAATGTATATTCAAATGATAGACTGTTCATTGTTAGTCAACTGCCTAATGTAATACAATGAAATCTGTATCAAAATTTCCATCCACATTTAATTTACTACCCTATATATTGGCACTGCCTGTAATCTTGATTACCAATTTGAAATAAGAATCAGTTGGGGTATTGACACAGATTTTGGTAAACACTGCAAGGGTAGTTGTTAGTCACAACTTTGCCAGAAACCTCTACAATGCCTGCTAATTACATGAAACTATGGTAATAAAAAAAAATGTCCTAATTGAGTAAGTAATAGCCAGATGAATTTGATGTAATTTTCAGATTTAATCAATTATCTTTAAATAAAACATGATTCCATGTATGATAAATAACAAAGTGTTTCTCCTTGAAATATTAAAGAATCTTTAGATATAGATTAATAGTTTAAATAGTTTTTGAGATATACTATAAATAGTTTAAATAGTTTTTGAGATATACTATAAATAGTTTAAATAGTTTATAGTTTATATATTCCATAGATGTACCCAAAATAATTCAAATATTCTATAGATGTATTAGAAATAGTTTAGATGTTCTATAAATATTTTATAAGTAATTGAAATATTCTGTAAGTATGGTACAAATAGGAGAAAATAATATAAACATTCTGCAGATATACTATAAGTAGTTTAAATAATCTATAGATAATACTATAAACAGTTTCACTATTTTCTCTCTCTCTCTCTTCCTCTCTCTCTCTCTCTTCCTCTCTCTCTCTCTCTTCCTCTCTCTCTCTCTCTCTCTCTCTCTCTCTCTCTCTCTCTCTCTCCCTTATACATGTATAACTGAGACCTTTGATGATTTGCTGTGCTTAAGACACGTTAAGCAAAGAGAAATCGTAGTCATGGCCAGTGCCAGTGACACACAAACGGCCACACTCAAAATGGTGTATTTTACGTGCAACTGGCAACAACCTCGCTCGAAAGTTTTTTCACGTGCCACCAGCACAAGTACCAGTAAGGCGACGCTGGTAACGATCACGCTCAAATGGTGCTATTTACGTGCCACTGACACAGAAGCCAGATAGCTGCTCTGGCAATGATCATGCTCGGACGGTGCTGTTAGCGCTCCACATAGGGAGAATTCACAAAAAAACAAAAGACGAAGACAGGTGGTGTAGACAACAAACAGATGTATTAGTATAACGCTCGGGAAGTGAAAAAGTCTTTAACGTTTTGAGCCTATGCTCTTCCACAGAAAGGAACACAGAAAGAAACAGGGAGAGAAAATAAAGAATGTGGTAGTGGCTCTCGATCTATCATGGCGAATGCCGGAAGTCCGAAGTGTAGAAAGTGTAGAAAATCCAAGAAAAGTTTGTTGGGTTAAGAGGTAGAGACAGGATCAAACTGGTGCAACCACATGAGCATGTAATATATGGGGAGGATTCACAAAAAAACAAAAGATGAAGACAGGTGGTGTAGACAACAAACACAACAAACAAATGTATTAGTTTAATGCTTGGGAAGTGAAATATATGCATGTATTTATATAATATCATTTCATATTAACTATATTTCATTGTATTGCACTATAGCAAATGCAAATGTCATACAAATTATGGCCGGTATTTTGGCTGTGTTCTGTATTTATGTTCAAAATTATGCGCCTGTGTGTATGTTTGTGTGCGTGTATATGTGTGTGAGTGTGTGTATGTATGTGTGTGTGAGTATGTGTGTGTGTGAGTATGTGTCTGTGTGAGAGTGTGTGTGTGAGTATGTTTGTGTATGTGTATGTTGTATGTTTTGTGTGTGTGAGTGTATATATGTGTGAGTGTGCTTGTATGTGTGTGTGTGTGTGTGTGCATGTTTTTGTGTGTAAAACTAGGTGTAAAAGAAATGTCAACATGATTTAAGCAAGATTATATCACAATTGATAGATTGGTAAAGGTGTTAAATGTTCTGCTGTTAGTGTTGTTGCTGATGTTCTGCTTTAGGGTATATATGTATATATATATATATATATATATATATATAAATATACACAGGCATATATATAGATACATACATACATATATATATATATATATATATATATATAAAGTAAAAAGTAAAAGAATCAAAAGGAAGAGTATATATATATATATAAAAACATATACATATATATGTATGTATATATATATATAAACACACATGCATACATATATAAATATGTATATATACATATACACACACATATATATACTATATACATATTTACATATATATATATATATATATACATATATCTATGTATGTATGTATATATATATATATATATATATATATATATATATATATATATATATACATATATACTTATATATAAGTATGTATATAAATATACATGCATGTATACATATCTGATGTTCTTGATCTTCCCTCTTTCTTTTCCTTGATGAAGATGGATAGATTAGATGCACTGGAATATATATATATATGCATTGGAATGAAAAACCTACACGACTAGGTGAAAAGCGCTTCATTTAATATGTGACATTAATAAAAATCTGTAAATGTACAAACATCCAGGTTTCTGAGTATCTTAATAAAAAAATTTTTTCTATATAATTTCTGTACATCACCTCCAAACCTTCAAATATATATATATATATATATATATATGTATATATATATGTTCCAATGCATCTAATCTATCCATCTTCATCAAGGAAAAGATAGTGGTGAGGATCAAGAACATCAGAGTAGGGTTTAATGGGAATTTTATAAGTAAGGGATGTAATTATATACCTTCAGTACATTTGAGATACACACATGCTAAAGTTAAGATATATATCTTTTTACCCAACCCACCAATCAGTCGAAGTAAAGGTAGGTTAGCTACACTAACATTTCAAAGACACAGCTATGGCAGGAACAATTATACACAATGCAACAAGCAGAGTTATTTTAGAACACAGGGTACCAATTGTAATGGATACTTCCTCATTGGTTAATTCCAGGAATCTCACTTTGTACCTATTGTTACGGGTATTATTTTTATTATTATTACTTTTCAAATTCCTGTGAGGTCGACTTTGCCTTTCATCCTTTTGAGGTTGATGAAATAAGTATCAGTCAAGTACTGGGATTGCAGTAATCAATTAACCGACCCCCAACTCGAAATTTCAGATCTTGTGCTTATAATAGAGGAGATTATTATTATCATAATTATTATTATATTTAATTGCAGCATGGAAGGTGTTTATAAGCCATTTAAAAACGCACAAAAAAAACGTTAGATTCATTTCGACATTTAAATTTAACTCGTCAAAATATTTTCACCGCTTTGAAACCGTGACCTGTTCACTGATAAAATCCGGCACAGAATGAGATGCAGCACGGAATTTTGTCAGTGAACTGCTCACGGTTTCAAAACGGGTTAAATTTAAATTAGAAAATTACTATTTCTAAATCTCAGAACGTGAGATATTCAGCAACAGTACTTTGTAGTAAAGATTGTTTGCCAACATAACATGGCAGTCCTGGTTTAGGACTAATGTTGCTGTAATTTAGCCCCGGGAGACATCGTGCAGTGTGCTATACTTTATTTATCAACCTTGAAAGGGGATGAAACACAAATTTGACCTCAGCAGAATTTGAACTCAGAATGGGAAGACAGACATATTGCCAGCTGGAGACGATGTTTCTTGGGGATAAATTACAGCAACATTAGTCCTAAACCAGGACTGCCATGTTATGTTGGTAAACAATCTTTATTAAATTTAAATGTTCAAGCGAATCTAATAGTTTTTTTGTGTGTTTTTAAATGGCTTACAAACACCTTCCATGCTGTAATTGTTTTTGTTTCAGCACACGATCTCAGATCAGGTCACCTACTATGCAAGTACATCTCCATAATATTATTATATTATTAACTAAATTCGACGACTGGAAACCCATGCCAACATCGTCTCCTTCATTGGACACTAAACTCGGCTTGCGAAGACCTGTTGGGGCAAGCGAAAGCAAAATCGTGATGGCACTTGTGCCGGTGGCACGTGTAAAGACATTCGACGAGATCATTGCCAGTGCCGTTGGACTGGCTCCTGTGCAGGTAGCACGTAAAAAACACCACTTGAGTGTGGCCATTGCCAGTACCGCCTGACTGACCTTCGTGCCGGTGGCACGTAAAAGCACCCACTACACTCTCAGAGTGGTTGGCGTTAGGAAGGGCATCCAGCTGTAGAAACTCTGCCAGATCAGATTGGAGCCTAGTGTAGCCATCTGGTTCACCAGTCCTCAGTCAAATCATCCAACCCATGCTAGCATGGAAAGCGGACGTTAAACAATGACGATGATGATGATATATTTTAAAAGGATTGATGTAACTCTTCATGAAGGGAAATAGACAGTATGAAGAGTGTGATGTGATTGCAATGGATATTCTATTGGTTTGAACGATATTTCAACAGCTTACCTGTCTTTGTCAGGTTCAAAATGAAACGTGATACACAGAAATTCAAATTCATATGACAACAAAGAATTCTATGTTTATATAATTTTGAATTTTGAGCTTGTCAATGACAGGCAAGCTGTTGAAATATTGGTCAAACAAAATAAATATCTATTGCAGTCAAATCATGCTCTTTGCATTGTCTATTATTGTCATTATTAAGGTGGCAAGCTGGGAGAATTGTTAGCGCACTGGATGAAATGCTTAGCGGTATTTCACCTGTTGCTATGTTCTGAGTTCAAATTCTGTCAAGGTCGACTTTGCCTTTTATCCTTTCAGGGTCGATGAATTAAGTACCAGTGAAACACACTGGGGTCGATGTGATCGACTAGTCCCAACCCCCAAATATCAGGCCTTGTGCCTAAACCAGAAAGGATTATTATTATTATTATTATTATTATTATTATTATTGCTTTGCACAGCTTCTAACGCTGGAGATGTACTACAGTGTCAGCTGTTCACTACCACTGAACTAAGGTAACACCTCTTATTTTTCGAGCACCTTCCGGAGTATTTGAGCGATTCCAAGCAGTGCTGTTTTCTGCAAGTACTCCACCCTTATTGCAGCCCTTATCTGTTCCACATACTTCTTGAGATTTTTGCTCACTGTTCCCAGGGCTCCGACAATTTTTGGCACTACTGCCACCTTTTTCATCAACCACAACTGCTTAACTTCCCAAGCTAACCTGTCATACCTCTCGACTTTTCTTTCTTCCTTATCGCATACCTTGTGTTGCCAGCTGGGCATGCTATGTCTATGATCCAGCATAGTTTATTTTCTTTCTCAATTAAGACTATGTCCAGCTTCCTATTCTCTATCTCGTGGTCACACTGAATCATAAAATCCCATAGGATCTTTTCTATTTTCGACGATGCCTTCAGGTTTGTGATCATACCAATTTTTTGCTCTACTTATTATTATTATTATTATTATTATTATTATTATTATTATTATTATTATTATTATTATCATTATTATTATTTTTATTGTTATTCAAATTCTGCCGAGGCAGACTTTGTCTGTCATCCTTTCAGGATCTATAAAATAAATACCAGTCAAGTACTGGGGTCAATATAATGGACTGGAAATCTCTCCCAGAATTTCAGGCCTTGTGCCTTATACTATAAAGGATCATTACCATTATCATCATCATCATCATCATCATCATCACCACCCCACCACTATCATCATCATCATCATCATCATCACCATTATCAACACCCCCACCACTATCATCATCGTTGTCGTCATCATCATCACCACCACCACTACCACCATCACCACCCTTGTTGTCATCATCATCATCATCATCATCATCATCATCATCATCACCATCATCACCACACCCCCCACCACTATTATCATCATCATCGTCATTGTCATCATCATCACCACCCCACCACTATCATCATCATCATCATCATCACCATTATCAACACCCCCACCACTATCATCATCGTTGTCGTCATCATCATCACCACCACCACTACCACCATCACCATCCTTGTTGTCATCATCATCATCATCATCATCATCATCATCATCATCATCATCATCATCATCATCACCATCATCACCACACCCCCACCACTATTATCATCATCATCGTCATTGTCATCATCATCACCACCACCACCACCATCACCTTCATCATCATCACCATCATCACCATCACCATCATCACTGCCCCCCCACCCACTATCATCGCTGTCATCATCATTATGATGATGATGATTAATAATTATTATTATTATTTTGCTGTTGCTGTTGTCATTTTAATATTGTTGCAAGTGAACAATGATGGAATGGCAGAGACTATTAAGAGCCAAGTTACATCATAAACGCCTTCCGGTATTTAGTTAAGTTCTTTTGGTTTGTTTATGTACATAGTACAAATCCTGCCGAGATTGACTTTGCCAGTCATCCCTGCACCTCCCACCACCACCACCACCACCAACCACCATCTGCCCTCACTCATCAGGGTTGTTAAAATAACTACTGGCTGTTTATTTTTTCTGTTCACACACACACACACAAACACACACACATGTATGTGCCTGTTCGTGAGTATGTGTGTGTATGTATATATACATATATGTGTGTGCATGTGTATGTGTGTGTGGGTATATATATATATATATATATATATATATATATATATGCATGTGCATGTATATACACATAAATATATGTGTGTTTGTATATATATATATATATGTGTGTGTGTGTGTGTTTGTGTGTGTGTGTGTATGTATGTATGTATATATATATATATGTATGTATGTATAAATATATAGGTATGCATGTATATATATATATATATATATATATATATATATATATATATATATATATATATATATATATATATATATATATATATATATATATAAATAAATGTATATATATATTATATGTATATATATATTATATATATACAAATATATGTGTGTGTGTGTGCATGTGTAAGTATGTATACATACATACATACATACATATATATATATATGTATATATTATACAATATAAATAGTAAATGCTTCCTTTGAAATGTCACCAAAAGAAGCTTGTTAAATACTGACTTCACCTTAATAAATTCATTTAATGTTGTTGTGCATGCTGCTTACCTCAGCTGCAGAGTCTAAAACACTTGCTCATTAGCGAGACTTGTTTCCTTAGTTTTGACTGGTATGAGAAGTCTGTACCAGTAAAACTTTCAAATAAGCACATACTATAAGTAAGTAAATAGTGTTTTGTCTCTACAATTGGTGGTCATCATCATCATCATCATCATTGTTTAACCTTCCCTTTTCCATGCTAGCATGGGTTGGACGATTTGACTGAGGACTGGTGAACCAGATGGCTGCACCAGGCTCCAATCTGATCTGGCATAGTTTCTACAGCTGGATGCCCTTCCTAATGCTAACCACTCTGAGAGTGTAGTGGATGCTTTTACATGCCACCGGCACGAGGGCCAGTCACACGGTACTGGCAATGGCCACGCTCAAAATGGTGTTTTTTACGTGCCACCTGTACAGGAGCCAGTCCAGCGGCACTGGCAACGACCTCGCTCGAATGTTTTCTAACGTGCCACCGGCACAAGTGCCAAGAAGGCGACACTGGTAATGATCATGCACAAATGGTGCTATTTACGTGCCACTGGCACGGAAGCCAGACAGCTGCTCTGGCAATGATCACGCTCGGATGGTGCTGTTAGTGCTCCACTGGCACAGGTACCAGTCATCAAATATGGTTCAATTACAATTTCGATTTCGATTTCACTTGCCCCAGCAGCTTCACAAGCAGAGTTTAGTGTCCAATGAAGGAGAGGTTTGCATGGATGCCAGTCGTCGAATTTGGTTCGATTTTGATTTCACTTGCCTCAACAGGTCTTCGCAAGCAGAGCTTAGTGTCCAATGAAGTAAAGATACGAATAAGTGAGCTGGCTGTGATTATTATTCAGTATGTGCTTAGTATAACAAACAAACAATCATAAATATACATACATATGTTCATACACATACAGGTGTGTCCAACCCATGCCAGCATGGAAAACGGACGATGATGATGATCAGTCTGCTTACAACCTGTGCTAATGGAGTATGGAAGTGGTTTTTAGCGCCATCTGGCGTCTATTTCCAGCTCACCATCTATGAAGGTGGTGATGTTGTTGTGTCAATAGTGAAGTTCTTCATAGTGATTGTGTTAACCCATATATACCCCTGGTTGTGTTTTCACAATGCAAAACCTGCTCCTTATTTGTTTGGACAATGAACATGCCAGGAAGCATCTGACTGAGCATACGAAATGTTCAGTAGGTAGTCGACACCTGTAGCTAACAGTTGCATACTGTCCTTTTCTTCCAAAGTCTGAAAGCTTACCATAACGTTTAATCTAAATACAGTGAAATTTTAAGACTTCATTTTTTTATGGGCATATACGGGTTAATAGTGGAGGTGCTGATAGTGACAGTAATGAAGGTGTTGGTAAAGAAAATGTAATAGGGTGTAAGAATACTTTTCAGCATTTAGTTTTGTTATTCTACATTCAGATCCCACCTCACTCAACATTATAATAATATATAAACCAAAGCGGGTGTCTCTTTCTGGTTACTCAACTTGCTTAACCCAGCAACCAATCTATGCTTCAAGTATTTCTTGCCTTCTAATATTATAATCCCAGATAATCTTAAACAGATAGAATGATCATGGCTGAAACGCATTTGATCATAGGCCAACTCGATCAGGGTTAACCAAGGGCAAAAACAACAACAACAAATTTTAAAATATGCACCAGTTGTAGTAGTTGCTGTGGGCTGCTCTGCTCTTTTGTCCCAGGTCAGCTCTAACCAAATATACAGGGTGTTCACAAAGTCTCTCCGCAGTAAGTATTTAATGGTTTTTGGGATGATTCTTGTACACTGGCCCTTTACTTGCTCCCCAGAAAAAGAAAAGTCTGGCGGTGTGAAATCAGG
>NC_142928.1:183352940-183357940 GCF_046866305.1 Octopus bimaculoides | reverse complement strand
TCTACCCCCGCCGTCCTCCTTTTTCTCCATTCTTTATTGATTTCTAGCCATTGATTTCTAACCTAAACACAATGCCACAAATTTGGGTAGATAGGATGGGGTGGAAATTATAGTTGATTAGATCAACCCAGTTCTGCAATAATATTTATTTTATTAACCCCACCACCACCAAATGTTGACTGCAGTGTGATTTGAACCCAAGCCATGGAGTGCTTTAGCTAATGTAACTAAATACTACAAAACATTTTGCCCAATATTCTTGTGACTTTGCCAGCCATTGCCCTGTTTATTTGCATAATTTTCAGTCATTTAAACATATTTTAAAATGGTGTTCACTTTTGTTTGTTTGTTTGTTTTTATTTTTTGTTTGTTTTTGTTTACTTTGTAATCATCACCTTCTTCCTTTTTTCTCTACTTCATCACCAATCAGCATCATTATTGCCGTTGTCAACATCATCATCATCATCATCATCATCATCACAAACATCATCATTGTCATCATCAACATCATCATCAGCTTTATCGTCATCACAAACATCAACATCATCATTGTCATCATCGCCATCATCATCGTCATCCTCCTTCTCATCATCAACATCATCATCATCATCCTTGCCATTTTCCTCCTCATCTTCATCCTCCTCAACCTCATCATTGTTGTTTCCATCATCAGCATCAGCATCATCGTCTTCATCATCATCATCATCATCATCATCATCATCATCATCATCATCATCACCATCATCATCATCATCAGCAGCAGCAGCAGCAGCAGCAGCAACATCGTCATCATCATGTGGTTTTTTCCCACTGAAATGTTGGCATGGATTCATTTGGTCTGTACCACAGTACAACACATCACCATTCTTCTCGATCGTGTATTGATATTCTCACCATTAGACACCTACCCCACTTCCCAGATCTCTCACTGATCTTCCGCTGCCAATTGGCCACCCTCCACCATAGACTAAACCTCTTTTCATTCAAGAGATGGTTGTCCATTTGCATTTTACGCTCATACCAGCACACACACACACACACACCCCATGACTTCTGTCCACCCAGAATAAATTATTCATTCAAGTTATTCTTTATACTAATGCAATTGTCTCTCCTATCATCATCATCATCATCATCATCATTTAACGTCCGCTTTCCATGCTAGCATGGGTTGGACGATTTGACTGGGGACTGGTGAACCAAATGGCTACACCAGACTGGCAGAAATGTTAGCACGCCGGGTGAAATGCTTAGCGGTATTTCATCTGCCGTTACGTTCTGAGTTCAAACTCCGCCAAGGTCGACTTTACCTTTCATCCTTTCGGGGTCGATAAATTAAGTACCAGTTACACACCGGGGTTGATGTAATCGACTTAATCCGTTTGTCTGTCCTTGTTTGTCCCATCTATGTTTAGCCCCTTGTGGGCAATAAAGAAATAAGAAATAAGATGGCTACACCAGACTCCAATCTGATCTGGCAGAGTTTCTACAGCTGGATGCCCTTCCTAACGCCAACCACTCCGAGAATGTAGTGGGTGCTTTTTACGTGCCACCGGCACGAGAGCCAGTCTGGTGGTACTGGCAATTGGTGAGAAAGCAAAACCATTAAAACATTAGACTAAAATACCTTGTTGTATTTATTTCAATGTTTTGCATTCTCAATTCAAATCCTGCTGTAGCTCAGCTATACCTTTCATCCCTGTACAGTGGATAAGTAAAGAACTATAGCATCAGGCAGTGGATTGGTGTGATCAGCCACATGTGTAGCTGTGTGGTTAAGAGATTTCTGTCTCAACCAGATAGTTTTGGGTTCAATCGGACTGCATGGCACTGAGGGTAAGTGTCTTCTACCACAGCACCAAGCTGTCCAAAGCCTTGTGAACGGGTTTGGTTTTGGTGGACAGAAGCTGAAAGAAACTTATCGTATATTCTTTAATTTGTTTCAGTCATTTGACTGCGGCCATGCTGGAGCACTGCCTTTAGTTGAACAAATCGACCCCAGGACTTATTCTTTGTAAACCTAGTACTAATTCTATCAGACTTTTTTGCCAAACTACTAGGTTACGGGCACCAGCATTGGTTGTCAAGCGATGGTGGGGGACAAACACAGACACAGAAACATACACACACATACACACACACACACACGCATACACACACACACACGTATACACACACACACACATACACATGTATATATGACGGGCTTCTTTCAGTTTCCGTCTACTAAATTCACTCACAAGGTTTTGGTCGGCCCGAGGCTGTAGTAGAAGACACTTGCCCAAGGTGCCACGCAGTGGGACTGAACCCAGAACCATGTGGTTGGTAAGCAAGCTACTTACCACACAGCCACTCCCCCTAGCAAATAAGTAACAAGAATGTATCAGTGGTGGTGATGGTGGTGATGATGATGATGATGAATAAAATTTGTTGAAATAAAGCCACGACGATTATGCACCAACCCAGTAGATAATGATAGTTACGACTGGTTCATAGGATGTTGGCGATGATGATGATGATGATGATGATGATGCATATATAGTAAAATAAGAAACAGAAAATCCTTGGTACAGTATTATATATTTGAAAAAATGAATAGAAATGGCTTTTCTGATAATTTTTCCACTTTAATGATTAAATGTTTATAAAGTAGAAAAATTATCAGAAAAATCATCATTTCTATTCATTTTTATGAATATATATATATATATATATATATATATATACTGTATTACGTTAAGAAGCAATGCAAGATAGCAGAATTTTCAACTTAAGTTAAACATAACAAACTACTCCAAAATGTTAGAGTATCTGCATAAGTGGTATCTAAACCAACAAGCTTGTACTCATATTGAGTGATTTACATTGTAACAATGAAGTGAAGCCAAATAATGATATTTTAAAATCATTTAATACACATTTCACATCTGCATAAAATATGACTGGAAATGTATTCATCACATAAGACCTTCTTCAGTTAAAACATTTCAAAATATATTCTTTTGTACTCTAGGTACAAGGCCTGAAATTCTTGAGGAGTGGGGGGGGGGGCAGTGGATTAGATCGACGCCAATACGCAACTGGTACTTAATTTATTGACTCTGAGAGAATTGGAAAGCAAGCTTCTCAACCATACAGCCACAACTGCACCACTTACATCTCTTATATCTCTAAAACAGTTATACTAATTCACTACAGCTCCTGTTATAATACCGATCTGGTGTATCACAAAAGACAGCTTGCAGTCGATTGTTGCACACAAATAAATCAGCTCAATGGTACAAGGCAGTCAGATAGGAATCTCATAAAAGGAAGAATCATGCCTAATGTAGCAATAGGACTAGCAATAGCATCAAGCTTTTCCATCTGAAAATTTCTCACGATTGACAAAAGCTCATTGTCTAATTCTAATGCAACACTTTATTCATTTTTTAATTCTTTCATATTCAATTGTGATTGGTGATTTTTAGCCTTCATCTATTAGATTTGACATTACTATCCGATATAATGCACATTCTAATAAATTTGGATTTAATGAATGGATTTTTGGCTCTTAAAAGCATGGCTGTGTGGTTGAGAAGCTTGCTTCCCAGTTACATGGTTTCAGGTTCGGTCCCACTGCATGGCATCTGAAAGGTATATATATAAAGTCCCACTACATGACAACAGGCATGGCTGTGAGGTAAGAAACTTGCTTCCCAACCACATGGTTCCAGGTTCAGTCCCACAGCATGGTACCTTGGGCAAGTGTCTTCGACTGTAGCCTTGGGCCAACCAAAGCCTTTGAGTGGATTTGGTAGATGGAAACTGAAGGAAACCTGTCGTATATATGTGTGTGTGTGTATGTGTGTGTGTGTCTCTGTGTTTGTCTCCCCAACCAATGTTGGTGTGTTTTACGTCCCTGTAACTTAGCAGTTCAGCAAAAGAGACCAATAGAATAAGTACTAGGCTTACAACGAATAAGTCCTGGGGTTGATTTGTTTGACTAAAGGTGGTGCTCCAGCATAGCCACAGTTTACATTCCTGTGACTTAGCAGTTCATCAAAAGAATTCGATAGAGTAAGCATCAGGCTTCATAGGAATAAGTACTGGGGTCAGTTCATTTGACTAAGAACTCTTCAAGGCAGTGCCCCAGCATGGCCAAGTCTACAGAGTGAAATAAGTAAAAGATAAAGAAGTGAATAAGTACATAAATAAATACATAAATAAATAAAAGAGGTCAAAGGTTGAAGCCTTTGTTGAAGCTGAGCCAAATTTCTTTCTCAAACAGATCAGCTGATAGTTCCATTCTATGGCCTGTTGTAGCACAGTTCAATATATAGTAACAGCTGACCAGATTAAAGCCACTTGTGTCCTTGTTAGCCTAACAATTCCTTGCTGCCTATATTTCACCATCAATGATAATAATAATGATAATAATAATAATAATAATAATAATAATAATAATAATAATAATAATGATGATAATTTATTATCTGTTTTAGTACAAAGTTCCCTGGTCTGATGTGTTGTATTATTAAGGTGGTGTGATGGCAGAAACTTTAGCAAGTTGGACAAAATGCTTAGCGGTATTTTGTCTGTCTTTACATTCTGAGTTCAAATTCCGCTGAGGCCAGCTTTGCCTTTCATCTTTTTGGGGTCAATAAATTAAGTACCAGTTGCATACTGAGGTTGATCTAATCAACTAACCCCCTCCCATAAAATTTCAGGTCCCTTGTACCTCGAGTAGAAAAGATTACTCACCATTCATAAAGACAGTTGGGGGGGGGGGATCGATTTGTTCGACTAAAGGTGGTGCTCCAGTATGGTCGCAGTCAAATAACTGAAACAAGTAAAAGAGTAAAAGAGTATATAGAGGGATTGGACAAAATAATGGAAACACCTTAGAATTTCAAACAAATTTATTTTAATATTTGGCAGTAATTACAGCTTGAATTCTACAAGATATGGACTCGTACAAAGTTTTGAATTATTTCCAAAAGAATTTTTGTCCATTCTTC
>NC_142928.1:183335440-183347940 GCF_046866305.1 Octopus bimaculoides | reverse complement strand
TTTTTTAATATTTTACATTGTTTTATTGTTTCATTGTTTCATGCGTAATTATTATTCATCATTGTTCTATACAATAAAATTAATTGAAAAACCTACAATAATCTTCAAAATAAGAATCAGGCGAAACTTTTTGGACAACCTGTATATATATATATATATATATATATATATATATATATATATATATGTATATGTATATATATATATATATATATATATATATATATATATATATATATATATATATATATATATATGTATATATATATATATATATATATATATATATATATATATATATATATATATATATATGTATATATATATGTATATATATATATATATATATATATATATATATATATATATATACATATATATATATACATATATATATATACATATATATATATATATATATATATATATATATATATATATATACATATATATATATACATATATATATATATATATATATATATATATATATATATATATATATATACATATATATATACATATATATATATATATATATATATATATATATACATATATATATATATATACATATATATATATATATATATATATATATATATATATATATATATATATATATATATATACATATATATATATATATATATATATATATATATATATATATATATATATATATATATATATATATATATATATATATATATATATATATATATATATATATATATATATATATATATATATATATATATATATATATATATATATATATAGGCGCAGGAGTGGCTGTGTGGCAAGTAGCTTGCTAACCAACCACATGGTTCTGGGTTCAGTCCCACTGCGTGACATCTTGGGCAAGTGTCTTCTGCTATAGCCTCAGGCCGACCAAAGCCTTGTGAGTGGATTTGGTAGACGGAAACTGAAAGAAGCCCGTCGTATATATGTATATATATGTATGTATATATATGTATGTATATATATGTATGTATATGTGTGTGTGTTTGTGTGTCTGTGTTTGTCCCCCTAGCATTGCTTGACAACTGATGCTGGTGTGTTTATGTCTCCGTCACTTAGCGGTTCGGCAAAAGAGACCGATAGAATAAGTACTAGGTTTAGAAAGAATAAGTCCCGGGGTCGATTTGCTCGACTAAAGGCGGTGCTCCAGCATGGCCGTAGTCAAATCATTGAAACAAATAAAAGAGTAAAGAGTAAGAGTAAGAGTATATATATATATATATATATATATATATATATCATCATCATCATCATCGTTTAACGTCCGCTTTCCATGCTAGCATGGGTTGGACGATTTGACTGAGGACTGGTGAAACCGGATGGCAACACCAGGCTCCAATCTAAATTTGGCAGAGTTTCTACAGCTGGATGCCCTTCCTAATGCCAACCACTCAGAGAGTGTAGTAGGTGCTTTTACGTGTCACCCGCACGAAGGCCTGTCAGGCGATACTGGCAACGGCCACGCTCGAAATGGTGTCTTTTATGTGCCACCCGCACAAGAATCAGTCCAGGGACACTGGCAACGATCTCACTCGAAAACCCTACAAGGCCAGTCAGGCGGTACTGGCAACGGCCACGCTCAAAATGGTGCATCTTATGTGCCACCCGCACAAGAGCCAGTCCAGGGGCACTGGCAACGATCTCACTTGGCTTGCCGGGTCTTCTCATATATATATATATATATATATATATATATATATACATATATATATATATATATATATATATATATATATATATATATATATATATATATATATACATACATATATATAAATATATATATATATATATATATATATATACATATATATATATATATATATATATATATATATATATATATATATATATATATATATATATATATATATATATATATATATACATATACATATATATATATCAAAAGAGTGTGTGTATTTCCAAGCAGGAAAAAATATAGGTAAATTTGTTGTTGAAAAATGCACTTAAATTTGAAAAACTTGTAATTGTTTAAAATGAATTTATTTATTTATTAAAATGAATTTATTTACCTATATTAATTTTAAACAATTACAAGTTTTTCAAATTTAGGTGCATTTTCAACAACAAATTTACCTGTATACATCATCATCATCATCATCATCATCGTTTAACGTCCGCTTTCCATGCTAGCATGGGTTGGACGATTTGACTGAGGACTGGTGAAACCGGATGGCAACACCAGGCTCCAGTCTGATTTGGCAGAGTTTCTACAGCTGGATGCCCTTCCTAACGCCAACCACTCAGAGAGTGTAGTGGGTGCTTTTACGTGTCACCCGCACGAAAACGGCCACGCTCGAAATGGTGTCTTTTATGTGCCACCCGCACAAGCCAGTCCAGGGGCACTGGCAACGATCTCGCTCGAAAATCCTACAGGAGCCAGTCAGGCGGTACTGGCAACGGCCACGCTCAAAATGGTGCATCTCATGTGCCACCCGCACAAGAACCAGTCCAGGGGCACTGGCAACGATCTTACTTGGCTTGCCGGGTCTTCTCACGCACAGCCCATTTCCAAAGGTCTCGGTCCGTAGTCATCGCCTCGGTGAGGCCCAATGTACGAAGGTCTTGCCTCACCACCTCAGCCCAGGTCTTCCTGGGCCTACCTCTTCCACGGGTTCCCTCAACTGTTAGGGTGTGGCACTTTTTCACGCAGCTATCCTCCTCCATTCTCACCACATGTCCATACCAGCGCAATCGTCTCTCTTGCACGCCACAACTGATGCTTCTAATGTTCAGCTTTTCTCTCAAGATACTTACACTCTGACGGGTATTCACATTGACATTACACATCCAACGGAGCATACTGGCTTCATTCCTTGCGAGCTTACGTATGTCCTCAGCAGTTACAGCCCATGTTTCACTGCCATGTAGCATGGTTGTTCGTACGCATGCGTCATACAGTCTGCCTTTTACTCTGAGTGAGAGTCCCTTTGTCGCCAGCAGGGGTAAGAGCTCTCTAAACTTTGCCCAGGCTATTCTTATTCTAGCAGCTACACTTTCAGCGCACCCACCCCCACTACTAACTTGGTCGCCCAGATAGCGGAAGCTATCGACTACCTCTAGTTTTTCACCCTGGAATGAGATAGAAGTTGTTTCCTGTTTGTTTGCAGTCTTTATTGCACCTGAACATCTGCCACAAACAAAAACTAACTTGCTAGTTAACCTGCCTTTGATGTTGCTGCACCTCTTATGTGTCCATAGCTTGCACCGGGTACATCTTATAGAGTTACTACCTACTCCTTTTCTACATACTGAGCAGGGCCATCTACCTGAAGGGGTTTGTGTTTTATCTACCTTCCTACTTATTAGGATTTTGGTTTTAGCTAGGTTGACTCTAAGGCCCTTCAGTTCTAGACCTTGCTTCCACACCTGAAACTTCTCCTCTAGTTCTGATAGTGACTCCGCAATTAGGGCAAGGTCATCAGCATAGAGGAGCTCCCAGGGGCAACCTGTCTTGAACTCCTCTGTGATTGCCTGGAGGACTATGGTAAATAATAGGGGGCTGAGGACGGAACCTTGGTGGACCCCTACCTCTACCCGGAATTCATTGCTGTACTCATTTCCAACCCTCACCTTACTGGCCGCATCTCTGTACATGGCTCGCACAGCTCTCACTAGCCATTCTTCTATCCCAAGTTTCCTCATTGACCACCAGATAAGGGATCGGGGGACCCTGTCAAAGGCTTTCTCCATGTCAACGAAAGCCAGGTACAGAGGTTTATCCTTGGCTAGGTATTTCTCTTGCAACTGTCTCACTAGAAATAAGGCATCAGTAGTGCTTTTACCTGGCACGAACCCAAACTGCATCTCATCTAAATTGATTCGCTCCCTAATTAGTTGGGCTATGACCCTCTCTGTAACTTTCATAACCTGATCTAACAGCTTGATGCCTCTGTAATTATTTGTATCTAAAGCGTCCCCTTTACCTTTGTAGCAGTTGACTATGATATATTAAAATTCAATAATAGGACGAATTCTTTTACAAGAATTTATCAAGTAGCTAGCGTGAAAAAAATCTCATAAGGGAAAAAAATCCATCATTTATTCGCGAAATATATATTTATATTTATATAAGGGCATTACTAGGCATATTTACCGAGATGCAATTCGAAATCCCCGCCACTTACATAGGGAAATAGCGATGAACAGTTGTCTGTATACTATGCTGGATACATGGTGTTCGTTTGGTATGTTGATTCACTGTTTATTTCTATTTTTCTGGACCATATTATACTGACGAGTAGAAGTTGTATAATACTACAATAACTACGAAATCATGATTTATAATTTAGTTCGTTTTTTTAAGGGGTTGGCTTTGAGAGTTGCATTTCCTCGCATTCGGTAAAAATGTGCTTTTTTATAGTAGTCTGACCTTAGAGTCCCTCATGGCATGAGGCGTTATTATATAGTAATGCCCTTATATATATATATATATATATATATATATATATATATATAAATTCAATTTTGGTGGGATATGCGGGTATTCTATTTCAGATAATACAAAAATAACCTAATGAGTATATCTGTCAGTAAACCCAGGTTATCAGTTTGCACATCACGAAATAATACTTAAAGGACATTACTGGTAATTTTGGTTATATCCTTTAAGCATTATTTCATGATGTGCAAACTGATACCATTAGTTTACTTTCAGATATACTCATTAGGTTATTTTTGTATTACCTGAAATAGAATACCCACATATCAATTAATCCCTGAAAATTGAATTAATATTGACTTTTATCAGATACTTTGTATATTTATAGATATATATATAAATATATGATAAATAAGACCCCAAAGTACGATATGTAGATGCATGGTTGGCGTTAGGAAGGGCATCCAGCTGTAGAAACTCTGCCAAATTAGATTGGAGCCTGGTGTTGCCATCCGGTTTCACCAGTCCTCAGACAAATCGTCCAACCCATGCTAGCATGGAAAGCGGACGTTAAACGATGATGATGATGATGATGATGATGTTTCTCTGTGTCTGTGTTTTTCCCCCACTGTCACTTGACAACCAGCCAGTGCTGGTGTGTTTACATCCCCATAAACTTGTGGCTCAGCAAAAGAGGTAAATAAAAAAAGTCCCAAGCTTTAAAAATATGTACTGGGGTTGATACATTCAACTAAAATTCTTCAAGGTGGTGCTCCAGCATGTCTGCAGTCTAATGACTGAAAGAAAGAAAAGATAAAAGTTAAAATAGTTCATTGTAGAACTAAAGTATTAGGCATCCATTGGTTTCGAGAGGCCACGGATCTGCATCCAAAGAAATCATGTCAACTGTTGATGGTGGTGCAGCATCTGTTGTAGCTGTACAGGCCCACACAGGCGAGACAGTCACGCATACAGCAATTGCATGTGAAGGAGCTCTCTGCCGGTGCTGATGATTTTTCCTTCTGTTTAGTGCGCTTTCCTTTGATGGCGAGTATCTGTTTTTCTTCCACTCTCTTCATTCCCTTTCACAGTATTTGCCTCCAGTGTGAGAGATCATCTGCAACCTCCTCCCATCTCAGGACATCCAGATCAATCGACTTCATATCTAAAGTAAAAATAAATATATATGGAAAAGGAATTCTCTGGAATTCTCTGGAATTTTCTTCCTACCCACTTTATAACTACAGATATCAACTTAGAGAAGTTTGAAAAAACTCAGCATCAGCTTCATTGATCTTACCAGACAGTATAGGTCTACAAAGATTATGGGTATTATGCCATCGCATCTTTAATAATCCTTTCTACTATAGGCACAAGGCCTGGAATTTGCGGTGAAGGAACTAGTCGATTACATTGACCCCAGTGTCTCACTGGTACTTAATTTATTTACCCTAAAAGGATGAAAGCAAAGTCAACCTCGGTGGAATTTGAACTCAGAACATAAAGACAGACAAAAGACCACTAAGCATTTCACCCAGCATCCTAACAATTCTGCCAGCTCACTGCCTTATCACATCTTATAACAAGAGCATTCAGAGAGTGCAAACCTCTGCCAAGGCAACACCAACGTCCTCTCAAGAATTAGCCAGAGATGATTTTTTAAATGAGAATATCTGAAATAAACTTGACTGCTCCCACAAACGAGAATACTAAAAATGAACCCGACCGTTCCCAAAAATTAAGTAAAAATAAAAACGGGAAAATAATCCAGAATCTTCGCCCAGTACTGGATCGATCTCAAACTCTACCCAGTTCATGCCAGTCATGAGGCCAAACATCCTTGAAAGTTTCATTTGAATCTATCCAGTGGTTCTTGAGATATCTTGCCCATGGACAAACAAACAGTCATGGCTGTAAACAATACCTCCACCTTTGTTAAGGTAATAATAATGAAAGATATAGTTAGTTGAAAAAATTAATCAATAATAACAAGGAGTTTAAGTGATGTCTATCAAAGTTTGGTAAACAACATCACAGAGGTTAATGAGTATCAAAACAAACAAAAATAGAGCTTGTAGAATGACAATTAACTTCAATTAACTGATACAGCTGTTTAATTAGCAGGTAAAAGTAAAATTTTCTGTATTTCATACCACCTCATGGTCCAAGCAGAAAGGGCATTGGTCCCAAGGTTGACGTGGAACACTCTGGCTCATAGGCCCAGACTTGCAGATAGCCATCTCCACCCCAGTAGTGGTGAGCAGCCAAGAATACTAGAGGTCTCCATGGCCACAGGCTTGACTATAAACCTGTCAGAAAGCAACTGATACCTTGACAGTTTCTCAGACTGTTGATCAGTAGAGACTGGGCTGGTAGCTGAACACACCAAGATGCTGCTGGAGATAGTGTCATAGCAGGAGGCACCCCAGATAAGGAGCCTATCACTACCGAACAGGAGCTAATAGTCATAAATAAATATATATCCAGATGTACTTGCATAGCACGTGACCTGATCTGAGATCGTGTCCTGGAACGAAAACAATTGCAGCGTGGAAGGTGTTTATAAGCCATTAAGAAACACACAAAAACCGTTAGATTCACTTCAACATTTAAATCTAATTTGCCAAAATATTTTCATCGCTTTGAGACCGCAACCTGTTCACTGAGATGCAGCACGGAATTTTGACAGTGAACAGGCACGGTCTCAAAGCAACAAAAATAATTTGACAAATTGAATGTAAATGTTGAAGTGAATCTAACGGTTTTGGTGTGTTTCTTAAATGGCTTATAAACACCTTCCACGCTGCAATAAATATCCAAAATTTGATAAAAGCCAAAACTGTAATTTTCTAAAGCAAAATATTGCCTTAATTTTTCAATAATTTAATCTTTTATACTTTTTTTTTTTGTATTTTTAATAATTTTTTTTTTTTGAAATGTGTAACATTATTTGAAACATACTTTCTGTTTTATTTTGCAAAAGAATGGATAGATAAATATAACACCCTTAAAAGAAAGAAGAAGAACAACAAAAAACATCAGCTTATGTTATTAGATATTGCAAAGTTTAACAATAACAAGAGGCTCTCACCTCATTTTGTTATCAAATAATGAACCAAAAAAACCCCACCCATTTAAGATTGAAAATTAGATTATCAAATCTTTTAATGTCACTAAGTATATTTAGATTAGTTTATATAAGATTGTCAGAAAGTATACTCCACTGAATGTGTAATATCAGCTAATGTTAACATGTGTGTATGTGTGAACAATGAAGTAGAGGTGAGGGGAGAGAGATAATGAACCAATGAAGAATCAGTTGTAGAGTGTAAGAGAAAAGATTGTACTGACAGGGTTATATGATGATGCATGTGTAGGATGAGAGCTGGGTGAAGAAGTGTCGAAGATAAAATGAGACAGAAGGAGCCTGGGGAGGAAGTCCAAAGAAGTAGTGGAGGTTGATCTCAAAGAGAGTGGAGCTCAAGAAGGAGATGGTAAGTGTTGTGGAAGGATTCTGACCACCCCCATGTGACTAAAAGGGGACTGAGACATTTCTATTGAATAAACAACTGTTGGGTTGTCAGCAGTTCAGGTTGGTAAGCAGTTCCCTGTGAGCTGCTGCTGCAGTGGTTCACAAACTTTTTCAGGTCACTGCCCCCTTGACACCCAGGCCACATTCCTAGCGCCCCCATCCCAACTAAGCATCACAAACATGGACCTCTTTCTGAAGCAAATTCAAAGCAACTGTATTTCACAAATAAAACTTAACCTAATGAACCCTTTATTTTGTTGTTTTTACATGAATCTCTCCCCCATTATCATCCCATTTTTCTTCAATGCCCCCTTGGAACTTTCTACCACCCCCAGGAGGGTAATACCGCCCACTTTGGGAACCACTGATGTAGAGCGTTGAGTCTCATGTAATAGTAATCATATTGAATTGTGTAAAACATTCTTTCCCCCTCCCCAACACCTGCTTTGTCAAATTATATATCCAACATATCAGCATAGCAAAATAAGGGACTTCAACATTTCAGCATATAAAAATAAGGGTCATGAAAGACTAAGATGATGAATACCTGCGTAACATGTGCAAGCATGGAAAACAGGTAGAAGACGACTACGACGATGATGATGATGATGATGATGATGATGCGGAAGAGGAGGATGACGACGATAATGACAACGATGACAACAGTGGCGATGATAACAATGATGGTGATGACAATGATGATTATGACAAGTGAAGGAGGATGTAAGTGACAATGATTGTGATGATGATGATGTGGAAGAGAATGTGGCTGATGATTCTGAAACACTGCCACTACTGGCAACTCTACTGCTATTGATGTCTGTGGTTCTGAATAACAACATCAACAATGATTATGATGATACTGACATCATCGTATACGTCTACATGTGTGTGTATGTATACGTATATATATATATATATATATATATATATATATATATATATATATATATATATATATATATATATATATATATATATTTATATATATTTATATAAGAGCATTACTATACAATAACGCCTCACGCCATGAGGTAAAAATGTGTTTTTTATAGTAGTCTGACCTTAGAGTCCCTCATGGCGTGAGGCGTTATTGTATAGTAATGCCCTTATATAAATATAAATATATATTTCGGGAATAAATGATGGATTTTTTCCCTTATGAGGTTTTTTCACGCTAGCTACTTGATAAATTCTTGTAAAAGAATTCGTCCTATTATTGAATTTATATATATATATATATATATATATATATATATATATATCAAGGGAGAGTTCACAAAAAAACAAAAGACAAAGACAAAAACAAACAGATGTATTAGTATAACGCTCGGGAAGTGAAAAAGTCTTCAACGTTTCAAGCCTATGCTCTTCCACGGAAAGGAACACAGAAAGAAACAGGGAGAGAAACATCCAACCCATGCCAGCATGGAAAGCGGACATTAAACCATGATGATGATGATGCTGATGGTGTTGTATGTAAGGTAAATGTGTTTGAAAGTTGTGGTTTCTTTGTTCCCAAACAACACTTATTTTAGTGCTGTTTACACCGCCAGATTGAATGATACTGCCCAGGTGTCGAAACCATAATGATATCCATGGGGCAGCTGATGATGGAGGTATGTTGGATTGTTGGTATGGCTGTTTTTGCATATGTGGAATAGTGTTATAACACATCCTTTTGATACACACACACACACACACACACACACACACAGTCACACACACACATACATACATATAATGGAACGTCAGTGAATCATATATCCGAAATAGAAGCACTAAACATGAGAGCAGTAATGTATTTACTGGAAGATAATTATATGGCCAGTCATAGATTGACCAATGGTTTTGCATCCACAAAGTGCTTAGCTTTACAGACAGCTTGTCGGACTCTAATGGCCAAGGCCCATTAGATTCCAACAAGCCATGTATAAGGTTACTTTATGAATGCAAAACCATTGGTCACTCTATGACTGGCCATATAATTATCTTCCAATAAATACATTACTGCTCTCATGTTTAGTGTGTGCTTCTATTTCGGATATATAATTCACTGACATTCCATTATACGTATGTGTGTGTGTATTCATATAAGGGAATGGGAGTTGTGGCAATTTGCTGTATTTGAGAAGACACTTAAAGCTAAGTCATCCATATATATATATACACGCATGTTCATTGCAGGTACCAGTGCCCCATAAAATGCACTCAGGCTGGTGGCACGTAAAATGTACACACACATGTGTGCCAGTGCTGTGTAAATGCACCCATGCTGGTGGCACATAGAAAGCACCCGGCACTTTCTGTAAAGCAGTTGGCTTTAGGAAGGGCATCCAAATGTCGAAACCTTGACCAAACAGACAATTGGAATCTGGACAGACCCCAGCTAGCCAGCGCCTGTGAAACCATCCAGCCCATGCCAGCATGGAAAAATGGATGTTAGAAGATGATGATGATGATAATGATGATGATGATGATAGCTATGGTCTATATATGTATATCCTTTTTCTGTCCATTATGTTTTTGCCGAGTATTGTTTATTTTTCCCTTCTCTGTCTAACTTTTGAAATATATATATATATATATATATATATATATATATATATATATGCGAGTAAAAATAAATACAAAAAAGGTGGGTTTTTTTTGTATGATTGTGTATAGAGGAATATATTATTTTGCTTAAAAGAGTTCCAACACTGTCTGTTTTTTATGTTTTATTTATATTCCTGCAGAACTAATGTGGGGTATAGAATATGGAATATACAATATATAATATGATATACAATATACAATATAAAATAAAATAACATAAAAATGGATGGCACCCTGAAAGAAAGTATTGAATGTAGATGAAATATTGAGTGTTCAATATAAAGGATCAAATATATAAATATATAAATATAAATATATATATATAAAGGCGACTCGAGTTTCAGGGCTATTTCTCTTCGTCATGGCCGGTATGACAGACTTTAACAGACTGTAATAAGTTGGCTGGTTTTCTGTCTTTTATACCAATTCCTTTGGACGGCAGCAGTAGGTGTCTGGCTATTTTTAGAATTGATGTTGAATCTATTTTTAGAAATGATGATATTTTAATTTCTTGTTTTGTGTGGGTTGTAGGGATAAGATTTTTAAACTCCAGTAGGTGTTTGGCTGTTCTTAGAAATGACGCCAAATCTATTTATAGAAATGATGATATCTGAGAGATTTTGTGTTTTGGTTACAGGGATAAGATTTTTTAACCCCAAGTAAGATGGATTTAATCATTGTTTGTTAAGAGTGGGTTTGAATTTCTTAATAAAGTCCTTTTCTTTGCATTTTCTTTCAATTTCATTCCGGTTATAAAGTTTATGGAATGGAAATATAATAAAAGTTTGATGACCACATGTTGCTAGATGGTTACTCAGTGGTATTTGGCGGACTTCTGGGTTTTTAATCTGTTGTCGATGTACCCGTGAGCGTTCCGATAGTGCATTACCTGTCTGGCCAACGTACAATTCTTCACAATTAGGGCATTTGATGCAGTAGATTAGATTTCTACTTTTGCAGTTCATGTTTGCATTGGTAAATATTTTCCCTGTTTTTGTGTTCATATATGGGCTGGTATGGATTGATCGGCATGTGCCGCATCGGCTATCATTGCATTTGGATACAGTGAATGTTTGATTTTTGTTGCTGAGGTCAAACCTTGCCTTTGTTAATAGTTTTTTCAAGTTTTTAGGTTGTCTCTTACTGAGAGTTATATTTTGATCTGTAATGATATTTCTCAATTCCTTACTTTGTGCAAGGATCGGTAAGTTCGCTTTGGCGATATTAAAGATGTTCTGGTGGCATGGATTTTGTGTCACTATAAATGGAATGATCTTTTCCTGTTTGTCTTTTCTTTGTGGTGTCCTCAGTTGTTGTATGGGTATTTTCGAAGCCCGCTGAATACCATTTTCTATGAGTCGTGATGGGTATTTTTGCTTCACCAGAAATTCTTTCAGTTCCATCAGGCGTTGATTTCTGGTCTCTATATCCTCTACAATAGTACATATTCTCCTGGCTAGGCAGTATGGTATGTTGCGTTTTGTATGGGGTGGATGGCACGATTTAAAGTTCAAGTATTGGTGTGTCTGTGTGTTTGTAATATATATCTGTGGTAATGGCGGTGTTCTTTTTAATTACCATTATATCTAGAAATGGTAATTTGCTACTGTTCATCTCCTTTGTGAATTGGATGGATGGGTGTAGGTTGTTCAGGAGGGTGTTAAATTCTTCCACAATGCTTTGAGGTTTGGTCCAGATTATGAAGCAATCGTCCAGGTATCTCTTCCATGCTTTTTCTATAAGCTTCCTAAATTCGGTGTTATATCTCTCCTCTATTTCCTGGTAGAGTTTTTGTTCCAAGTAACCCATCACCGAATTCGCATAAACGGGGGAAAACCTCGTCCCCATAGCCGTGCCTTTAATTTGGATATAGTTCTTACCATTGAAGAAGAACGTATATTTTCCAGGATAAGTCTCACTGATTCTAGTATAAATGTCACC